>NW_017259185.1:3907975-3940320 GCF_001594045.1 Atta colombica
ATATGCGCGGCTTTACAGCCTGCCACAAGCAGATAGAAAGCGCAATGTAAATCGGCGAGTATGTGAAAAATCGCCGCTGTGACATAGACGTATATCCATAGCGTATAATTTTAAGTGCTGTAACCGCATATCGGTAAAAGCCGTCGTAGAAGATACAAAAAAAATATTATATAGTGTCGGATGAAAAAATTAAAATAAATATATCACATGTGTGTTTAATTTGTAATTTTTATATCCTTTCTCGTTTTATATGAAGAAATTTGAGATAGCTTACATGTCTATTGTCGAACAGTATTGTGTGATTGTGGCGAACAAAATATTTCGTTCGAAACGATGCAAGACTTGAGCACGAGAAACATCCGCAACGATATTGGTATAAAAGAAACGAAGGATTCGCGATACGCGTAATTAAGGTGATATATCGAGCTCGATAGCACCCGAGGTGTTTTCGCGCGAGATTCGTGCTGGAGAAAAATATCTCCCTGGCTTTCCAATGCGCCACCAATTCACAAAGGAGCATCGACAAAAAAATGCCTACCGTTGTTATCGGCAGGAGACTGCACATTTATATTAAAATAATATTGAGATTCGCCAGCTGCGTATAATTAAGGACACTCTGATGATTGCACTGTGATCGGATGAGCCTTCAATTTCTCGTGGACGTGAAGTTAAAAAAAAACGTTCCGTCGAACGTCAGAGGATTCGAAACGTAGAGAACAAACCTCTCTATCTTCATTAATTTGCGGCAGCGGAGTTTGAAAAATTTCCACACGCCTAACTACCCTCTCTCGCCACGCGAATCCGCTCTCTCTTTCATATCCGCTCATCGTTCTTTTCGCGTTATTACCGCAACCGGGTTGCATTTCGGCGATGTACGGCAGATATAACGATTTGCAACTTTATTCAACGGCGTTATCGCGGTTATATAGTTTGTTACGGCCACTTTTCACGTGCGCTGTTGCCGTCCATTGAGCGTAATGACGCGAAAAAAGAGCATGTGCCGAGATTCGTTTTAATTAACTGGTCCACGTGCGCCAGCTTGCAGTATTCAGTAGGCAGCTCCCGACATCGAGCAAACAAACGTTAAAATCGGATCTAGAATTTAGGACGTACAGGAAGTAAAAATATGTTTCCAGCGGATTTCAAAGCAAATTTTCAAAATATCAACATAAATTTCATTCTAAATGGTTAAGAAAATATAAGACACAAATGTTCTTGTTTTTCGAACGCGCTTTAAATGGTTTGTTTGTTTCACAGTGAACAAAGTTTTAGTACTTGGAAGAAGAACGACCAATAGTATAGCTTGAAAGTAAAAGAAGGACTTTTATCGTTTCATACAATCATTGTTCTTGTTCCAAACATGAAAAAAGAAAAAAACTTGCAATTAAATTAACATCACTTTCTTAGAAAACAGAGAAAACAAAATAATAACAAAAAACTTGTTTCCTAATATTTTATTTGCTCATCTGATAAAAATTTCACTGTTCCTATTTTATTAGAGTAGGTATAAAATTATCAGATAAGCGGACATTTTTGTCTTTTTCTTTCAAATTTGGATAGCCATAAGAAAGTCGAGCTAGCATATATGAGAAACTCACGCGGTGCCAGAACGCGAGTTCGAATATTCCACAGATTCCATCAGTCGCGTCACTTTGTGCTAACACGAGGTGTCCCAAATGTCGTTCTCGTCGGTGGGACGGTGTCGTTCTTCGATGCGATGCTTATAGAATGCAGGAGCGTATATTAGATTTACATGTAGATAGTGCTCAAGCAGCCAGGCGGTGTAGACGAGAGGAAAGGAGGGAGGGCTGGCGAAGGCCAAACACTTTGCAAGGAGTAAGTGCCCTCAGGGCACGAATTGAAAATCAGGACTTCACAACCTAAGCTAAGATAGGATAAACTGGTGAAACGCATAGGCGAAGGAAGAGACGACAAAGAGAAAGATAGACAGAGAGAGAGAGAGAGAGAGAGAGAGAGAGAGAGAGAGAGAGAGAGAGAGAGAGAGTGACTGAGTGAGTGAGTGAGTGAGTGAGAGAGAGAGAGAGAGGAGGGATTTCGTTCATCTACGCTTTTGCGAGTGCGTTGCAGACGCAGCTCTACAAGAAGATTCGGCACGCTTAGCGAGAGATGCGCGGATTGAATATTCAATTTCGGTGTACGATGCGTCAGAAGAGCTTCAGTCTTCATGCATTAGCAAGATTTTCATTCGATGCGCAATTATATATCCAGTTGCACGAAGACACCATTGCAATTTGGATTGCCATCGTCGACGCGGAATACGTCGTATCGAGACATGCTCGCGTGTCGTCTCATGTTTAAACGTCCCATCGTCGAACAGATGGAATTAGCACAACGTCAATAGCACCCATTCAAACGTAATAGTTTTCAAGATGTATGAGCGAGAAACAATAATCAGTATAAGATTAAGAGAGTTATCGCTTCAAATGATATTCTGCTATATTTAGTCAATCATAAATTGAAGATTAATGATGTCTCTAAGGATGCAGATAATAATTTACAATTGATAATTGTAAGATTAACTTCAAACTTTATTTACAAAAAATAAATTATACTATTCATTGCATACTCTAGTCTAAAAAACTCATATAATGAATAAAATAATAAAAAATAATAAAAATAACAAAATAATAGAAAAAGAATAAAATAATAAAAAATAATAAAAAATAAAAAAAATAATAATAAAATTAATAATATTCTTAAGACTTCCACGAGTCTTTTCTATATAAAGATTATGCGTTTCGCGAATTTCTTTCGTGTCCAGATCCATTCTTGGAATGCCAACGTTTCGTGAACCTTGCAGTTCACTTCATCAGGGCGAGGAGCAGCCTGATACTTCTATACTAGTATCAGGCTGCTCCTCGTCCTGATGAAGTGAACTGTAAGATTCACGAAACGATGGCATTCCAAGAATGGATCTGGACACGAAAGAAACGGAAATGGACATGAAACGCATAATCTTTAAATAAAATTAATAATAATAGTAAAGAAAATTATACAAAAAAATTCATAAAGACAGTTTTCACGAAATAATTTTCATCCTTCTCCTTTCCCAATTAATACATTTGGCGAAATAATGAAAATTGAAGAACGTAAATTAATATAAAAAATGGATTAGCTTTTAAGAAATTCTCATCCTGATATATGGTATTCAACACATCAATGGCTAATATTTCCACTATCTTGCCACCATTGTTACACGAATAACGTCGAAAGAGTCTGCTGTACCAGCAAAGCCATCATTTTCATAACTTAGAGTACGAGACTGTTCGCTTATCTCTCTTCCAGCTCGGCAGTTAATGGTAAGGCGCGAAATTTCACAATGCTACAATTCGAGGGAAATTTGTGCCTAGAGCGGTAGCTACGCCGGACACGAATCGAGCCGATACGATCGCGGATGGTACTTGCGAGATTCGCGTCTCTCCCAGGAGACGTCGATGATGATGGTCGCAGCCGTTTCCCTCCCTCTCAAATTCTCCTCCTCGCGAATTTCGTATTCCGCGCCGTAAACTCACGCTCACGAAGTTAAACTAAGTGCAGTTTGTGCTCACTGGCCATCATAACGCCAGGGTGTATCAGGTCGATTGGGATACGTGCCGCATTCACCCTACTTAAGCCACGGTTTCGTGTTCCGTTCTCGTTGCCGAAGCTTTGGATAAAATTAGATACTCGCTTCGATATAGCCACTGTATAGTTATATAGAAAGCACCATCTGCCTGTGCAATGCCTGTTGCAATTAGTGTCGACCGAAAGAGCTCTTTGGCAATTACGTTTCTGGATGTGCGAAGAAATCTCGACGTGCATACACGCGTAGACATTGTTTTCGGTTGAAAACGGAGAAAGTGTGAATTTATTGATGTAGTTTAAAAATGTTCGATGTATTTTAATTATATGTGTAGCTTTCAATCTTTTAAAATATATTTAGAGAAAAATAATATATTATAATATTTCGGGGGAAATGCAAAGCCTATCTTCGTATAACCAAGAAAAAAAAATAATGAGAGATAAAATATAATGAGAGATTGAAATGAGAATTTCTAACAGCACGCGCTAACGGGAAAAATAATTCCTTAACAACGTTTACATATTTTTACAGTAGCAATCAGCTATCTTTGTTTGATATTATTGTATCGAACATTGATTGCGGAATGCAGATATTCTTTCATGTTTTACGGTCATATCTTTTATTCGTCGGCTGCTCCGACAAGATTTAATCATTACGGTCTCAGTATTCCATCGATAACGAATGAATGTCCATAAAATCCATATATAACAAAAAGCACTTTAATAACCGACAACGTGCATTATCGCTCTTAACGAGTTTTTCATAACACAGCGTACGTGACGTTGATTTTAATTCTATTTTTTACGATGTATCCGTCGTTATCGTGTGTTTAATTTTCACACACAGACACACATATGACACATATATCCGTCGATCCTTTTACTATTATTATGAAAGAAAGCGCATCATGTTCATCTATCGCCTCGTTAATAGTTAACCCTCAGGGAGAAGTCGTGACATGGCTTATTCTGTGCGCCAGGTTGAACATCGAAATATGTTTGGCGAACCATAAAATATTTAATAAAATCTAAATGACAGTAAAACGAAACGTGCAGTGAGTTGGACCGGCTGATCGCCGATGTACGCTCCGTTGAAGTTGATTTCATATATTGTCCGGCATTTAATTATGTTATATCTCATATATATCCTGGCCCTCACAATGGCGTTAATGGCCATGAGCATCGGCCGCGGTCAATTATGTCAATCGTGATGCCGTTGAAAACGCCGCGTTACTCACGTGCAACTCGTCGAGCAGAATGTCGGACAGCAAACGCGCATGCTTTATTAATTCGATAAAATGCGATTAGGTACGGCGGACCATGGACGCTGTGTAATAACGTGATGATTAAATGGGAATTAATTAAAGTGTACGTGTTATCGCGTCTTTGTAATTTACGAGCGAACTGAATCTGGGTTAAAGAAATTAATGAAACCTTATTAAACTTACTACGGAGAGATATTTAAGATAAACTTATAATTTAACAAGCAAATGCAGAGTGTTCCGTAAATTTGTCATTTAAATTTTAATTATGGATTTTTCGATAAACTTTATTGCACAGAATATATTTTCATTTTTAAGAAGATTATTATTAAATTATGAACAGAATATATATATATATATATACACAGAATAAAACGAAACGAGTAACATACTGCAAAAATATTTTCTGTCACTATATTTTCGGAACAGATAGTTTGGATGTTATTAGTAAATTGAAAACGTACGAAGACTAGAAGCAATTTCGACCTTTGAGAGATTCAAGCCATAGTCATTCAGTATATTCTTGGATTATGAAGCGGTAGAGGGATTTCAAGCAAAGCGTAGTATCGTCGGTGCAATTCTATTCTGTTCCACTAGCTTATCCTTTCAATATAATATACGCGAAATTGAATAAGGATTCTATATGCTATAAAGCACATTCAAGTCAAAATTAAAGAGAGTTTGTAATTTCGTTAATTGTATATAAAAGATACATTAATAAATTTACTAGTTTTTCTTTCTAATATTTGTGTAATAAATTTACTGTTTCTTTACATTTTAATAAAATATCGTTGCAAATAAATGTCGCAATTAACGATTGATATGTCTCTCTTGTACAACTATACGAAGATTGTCGTAACTAATAAAATTTTAGAACTGAAATTCGTTCTAATTAGAACAAAGTCGTGAAAGAAATGTGAATTACAAAGGTGGACCGAAGTGCATCACGGGCCTTGGTTTTATATGGTCATAAAAAGCATCCATCATAGAGAGCGTTGGTTATCACCGACAGCACTCGTAAAAAGAAGTCGTTCTCTTCGCAAAAATTCTGGATTTTGAGACTGGTTGCCACCATCAAACTGCGACTACATGCTCGTAAGAGAATTTTTTTCGGAGGACTGAATTCAGTGCTCTTAATACCGTACCAAGTTATTTGCACTTTTATATAAAATAAAATCAGTTAATGTTTCGTCATAATTTATACATTTTTTACATACATGAAATGTACATCGAATTAAAAACATTTAATTAACCGTAACAATCTCTTTGAATTAAATATTTTCAATGAACTTCTAAATTAAAACTTTTTAATAGCATATAGCTATATAGCTATATATAATAACTGATAAGCATTATTAAGCAATTTGTGAAAAGAATGTGTAATTTTAAATTAAGAGTTTCAGACAATTCAATTAAATATAATATAGTGTAATTAACTTACATATTTTTAAAAGATATATTCCTCTCTCTCTCAAAGAACCTAATCTAAATCTAATATATACGTTTTGTTATCAAATTTTCATACTTTCGAAACAATGTCACTTAATATCGAGATAAAACCATTCTCGTCGAATCGGTACCTGATTTAAATTCACTACCAGCAATTTCGCTGAAATTCACGCCGGACGATCACGTCCACAAAGATATCGTCTGGTTAACGCTTGAGATGCAGAGAAGAGAAAGAGACAGAAAGAGAGAGAAGCAATCGGTAACGGATACCTGGCAAAGACGAAACTTGATTTTTATGGCGGACAAGTTTTAATCAAGTTCGGGAAATTAGAAGAAAACCTCGGCGAGCGTTGCGGCCACCCTCGCGCAAGCCTTCGCCTACACTTGCTTTCCACTACTCGGATTTCCCCTTGTCTCCCATCGACTTCAATTCCTACACGTGGACCTTTTCTCACTTTCCACTCTGGAACAGGGTGGGAAAACTCGATAAGTAGGAAATGGGCAAGTTGGCACGTTTTACTAACTTCATGTGTCTGCCTTCTGCGTGATATCGAGAGGCCAAAAGAAACCACATCCGTCCACTTTTGCCTTCCCTCTTTTTATTTCTTTCATTCCATCCTTCTGCGATCGTGCCTCTCAAAAAGATCCCTAAGGAGACGCTCGGTACTTATTTCCTCTTTCCTAAATGTCCATCTTTCATAAATATTATAAAATATTCGAATATCTAATATATTCGCTAAAACGCAAATAATAAGTATAAGCAAAAAAAAAAGAGATAAAACTATTCAAGAACACTATTGATAAAAGATTATAATATTATTTTACAATGCGTGTGATTTTCTTATGCAAAACTGCCTAACAATAAATAAAAAAAATATAGCTGAAAGAGAGAAAGAGAATACAAATTTAAATAAAATAAATAATCTCTCAAAATAACATTTACAAAATAAAGTTGTGTGACAAATGAATAAAAAAAGTTTTTTTGCTTCAAAAATAAATGTTGCAAATAAAGCGCTATATGAAATAGTAATATTAGTTACTCGATATTTCTTCTAGCTTGTTTCTACTTTGTTTAGCGTTTGACGTTTAGTGTTCGGTGTTATCTGAACAGAATACATAAATTTATTTACTAAATAGGAGCAATTAAAAATTTCTTGTACAAATTAATCGCTTCGATATTGCGTTTACTAGAACCACTTATGAAAAATTTAGTGAAACATTTAACAAAAATCGTCAATATATAATATCGATTATGCTTCCATTCATTCGCTTCTGTAGAGACATAACAATAGCGTATTAATACCTTTACGATTTCATATATAATATTAATTTGTCATTGTTATAATGAATATAATTAAGTAACAATAGTCACCGCTCTGAATATGTTTCAATACAAATACGAAATGTAGTATAATACATTTATAGCAAACAGAAAAGTTGATATTATATTCAAATAATTTCTAGCATTTTTAATGATTCCGATTATTATTTGTAGTTATTACTACTGTAGAAAATTTAAAATATACATTAAATTTTTGAAAAAATATTTCATTATATCATTACATACAATATCGTCGGCCAATATTTTGTATATTTAGAAAATGTGATTAATTACACGCATAAATGATTTCGAGATAGGTAATTCATTATCTGTATTAATAATAATGTGTTTCACGCAATATGTGCACACACCTGATTACAGTTAATATTATTTGTTATTATTATTTCATTGCGGTTATATCTCGGACGACGTTTATTGCGACCAGGTACAGAATTGGTTTTAATTTGAATAAATTTCCGACGAATGTCGGGTAATTATTTTCACAAAGAGCGTGACATTTACGCAATTGGTTCAAACAATCTCTTTATATGCAAATCTAATTGTTCTGATAAGACTTTCAATCCACAGCAATAACAAATTAAATGTGAGTCATCACAGAAAAACTTAGAAAGTTGAGACGCTTGCCCTTCTGGTATCGTCAAGTTTAGATAGTCCCAGACGACAGATAGACCTTAACCTTAATGCAATTTTACCAGCAATTTTACGCTTCGGGCATTCTGGAAAACCACGCAAAAGAAGGGGAAGTCGGTTACGTGCCTATAAACGTTCCTGCTAAGAAAAAAAATGGAAATTCCCTCGAAATCTTTTTGCCTTACTCTCTCGGGAGTGTCGTAAACATCAATGAAAGAATCCTTTGATGTCGCCAATCGGAAACTGCCCAGATTTAAATCTTCATTTCATAATTACGAGTGCCCTGGGACAGCAAATTGACATTTGTGCCGCTGGGTTCTTCCTGCTTTTTACAAAAATATGTTGATTCTTTCATCGAAATGGTGACCCAGCCATTTCATTTAAATGTTCTATATAAGAATAATTTTTCAACCACACTTTACTAATTTTTGTCAGATAAAATATTTTAGCGAAAAAGTGCTATATTTCAAGTTGATAACAGCAATATTAAAAGAGATAATTATATTTATTATAATTTAAATATATTTTCTAGACATGTATCGTATTTATAACGTACTTTATTTAATAAAAAATCCAAAACTTAATGCTTCAATCGATCTTTATATGAATCCTTGCCCTCGCTTTTAATGGTAATTAACAATACAAAGAGCATAACATGTTTATATATAAGTCATCACGAAATTACGTGTTCAAGATCTATTACTTCTTAGTGAGTTGACCCGTAATTGATCACCGTCCCTAATTATGAAGTTTAATGGCTGCTGTATTCAGAAACTGCGACTCCTCATAAAATCGCATCTGAGATCAGAAGCGAGTAATACCCCTTCTCTTATTTGCCCTATTAAGTCGACTCAAAACTTTACTCGTACACAAACCTCTTTACCATGTATGTGTGAATCACGAGAATAGTTACGGTGGACATAGTAAAGCAAAAAGTTTGTCCCGACATCTTCGAATGACTCCTTTTTTCTCTCATGGATCGCTGGGGTTTACGAGAAACCGGAACCGCCAATTATCGCCACCGCAATCAAAATGCAAATGAGTATTAATCGAGTGCATGCCAGGGTAATCGCTCGATGCATCCTTTTTCCGCACACCCGGCTTACCGCGCTTTCCGCTGGCTATGTTCCTTTCTCACCCTTACAGTTATCCTCGCCGACGCAACGCTCCCCGACATTTTCCCCTCTCGTGTCGTCAGGACGTTCATGTACGTATATGCGTGCACTATAGAACGAACCTTGTACTGGCAATGGCGCATATGCGGCGATGCAGCTGCCGTTGCTGCTGTACAAGCGCTGTAATTTACCGCCAGTACAATTAGTTTGCGTATATGAACTAGAGGCCCGTTCGATGTAAACTATGAATTCGTATCTGCGCGGTACACACACCGGCGTGTTCGCAGTGCGAGGATTGCGATTAAATGCAAATCGTTGAAGGCTTCCGAAGACCTCATGGGAGATCGCCGCCGAATCGTCGCGCCGCATCGCACCACGACGCGACTCCCTCCGAGACCAGACGCGACGTGTTCTTCTGCATATAATCGCACAGTAATTGGGTCCTTGAATTTATACGAGTGTCCCTTTATAGCACGATACGCTAGGAATTGTTAATTAATTTGCAGATCGATTTTATGGAAATCTGAGCGCTCTCATTGCATCACGCTAGGGAAAAAGTTTCGATAAAACATAATTGTCGTGTTTATTCGTTATTATTTAAAATGAATTCTTCATAAAATGAATTCTTCTGTAATTCATCAGTGCTTATAGAACGCATGAGAGAAAAAAATTTAGATAATATTTTAAAATATTATTATTAAATATTTCCGATATAATTCTTTCACTCAATATTGCATGTGCGAGAACGAATCACTTTTTAAAAAGGAATAATTTCAAAGACATATAGGTGATTTCCAATAAATTTATCTATCCTTCAAAAAGATCTCGTTAAAGCGTTATGTGCCTGCGGTATATGAACTTTCTCTCGTTGTAATAATCGAGTATTGCAGAATAAGGGATGAAAATGTGATTTCAGTAGCATATGTACAATATAGAATTGGTAGAAACAAACAAAGCTAATAAGGGCACCAACGTGTTCGGAATATAATAGCCGTTTGCTAACAACCAATGCATGTGCATCTTCAAAAGTATCTTCTGCCTTGCACGTTTTTTTTATCCAATAAACTCGTAAAGAATATTTAGTTCAATAAATATCCGATTTTTTTTGTATATAGTATTCAATCTACTGCTAATACTAAATACTAAATACTAAATACTATACTAAAACGATAATTAAATCTGACTCTATAACGTCGAATTGACATTGTATAGTCAAATATAACTATTGTTTTAATATAAAATAACGCTATATATTATAATTGAATAGGAGCAGTGGCGATTCACATTAGATTAAATTTGACACTACAGATTTAACAGTGTACTGTACAAATAATAGCACGCACGTCTGGATTGATAATCCATTTATTATATAAAATTTTAATTATAGGTAACATAAAAACAAACTTTATATAAATTACTTTATATACTACTTTATATACTACTATTTTATGATAAAAGATTTTATGATAAAAGATTAAATAGTCATAAATTAAAAATTATGCATTTCCAATAATCTCTAAGAAAAATTTTTAAAGAAGCATATCGCCGGCAAATTGTCTAAGAATTTATTTGTAAATGATTAAAATGTGTTCGCATTTATATTAAAAAAAGGTTAAAAAAAAGAAGGTCAGTTGCATTATTTACATAAATTGCAAGAGATGCGGATCAGCAGAGTCCTTTGAAGTGCTTTAGCTGTTGTTGCTCGACTTACTCTTCGATATTATGAGTCACTCGTTAACGCAGATTAAAGCAACTTTGTAACAGACGACGGGACATCCGCAGACTCCCTTCTTGAAGATTATCGCGACTACGTAACGATGGATCGTACCCCCTTAAGAAATTTTCTTATCGCTGTAATGGCTCGAGAGCTCGTATCGGGCTTTCTGTTTTTACGTTGTTCAAGGACTTTCTTTTACACGGAGAAGAAAGCTGCCGTCCGGGTTAATTATCTTGATGGAGGAGGAGTAACACGGAAGTAACGTCGAGGAAAGACACCGCGGACCACCAGTCTGGTTACCGGGACGCGGTAACGGGATTACCTTAGTAACGCGGTAATTTGACCGCCATACTCGTCCGTGAGTCGAGGAACTAAGAAATTAAGACCGTAAAAGCATTACCACGGAGTGGTACATGAAGGGGAGGAGAAAGCCATAGAGTGGTGAATTGCGCGTGACACGCTCTAGTCGTGAGGAATGAGCCTCAGGCGGGAGAAAAACTGATTAAAATGTAATCTAATATGCTGCAACCTTACCGCTGTTATTCTCGAATTCTTCTACGCTTCGCCATTCAACTCTTTTTCGCCACCTTGACGCATCATTTACCAGTCTCTCGCTTTCCGCGTATTTTCCTTGTGTATTACTCGACCTCCGGTGTTTAATCACCGTAAATGCATCGCGCGTCACGTCGCCACTCTTCCAGCAAGTTTCCTTACGCAAGTTACGCATTTTTCTTTCAACACGCACAACCCTTATCATCGGGAGAGCAATAGGGTGGAACTTAGCGTACCGTGGACAACACGTGAGATCAGCTTTATTATTTTATCGATTTAATACTTAAAAAAAATTTTACAGCTCATAAAGCGCATTATTTACAAACCCACGCAAATATAAAAATATGTTTTTTTACAACAAAATATTATGTTATTTTTAATTCGATTCTCTACAATATAATATTTTGACCTCGATATTTTGTTTTTATATAGTATTCTTTTTCATTTTATTTTGTTTTGTTTTAGTTCTGTTATATTATTTTTGTTGATCATGAATATATGTATAAAAGAGAGATATTTTTATAAATTCATTTCTTATTTTAATTCATTTTAAATTATGTGTTTTCCTGTATTTTCATATTTGATAAATATTAATTTGTTACTTTTTACTGACGGTTAAAGAACAATGATAGAACAATGAATTTCATTACGTAATGTAGAGTTTCTTCGATAGTTTGGCACAATATCAGATACAGAGATATGGAATAAAGGAAGTTATTCTGTTATATTTTTTATCAATAGGAAATCATTTCTACACAATCATTTTCTCATCCGGCGCGTTTCGGTTCTTTGATATATTACATGAAGTTGTTTCGAAAGCCAAACAATAATCCAGGCAATCTTTCATGTCACGATGAGGAAATCTTATTATACCGTGATAATCGAAAAAAAAAGTAAATAAAATGCGTAACAAGGCTCTGTTCTTTATCACGACTAATGCAATATATTGTGCAATTCAATTGTATGCGAACATACTCCTCATCCGGAGTTAGCTCTCTTACTATTATCCTAATTATCACAACCTCGTTAACCTTTAATGCAGATCAACCAGCATCGCAAGTAATTGGGGTAAAATTTTCCGCGGAAGGAACGTAATAGGACAAGGTAGAGTGATCATTTACACGCGTAAAACGCAATTAAGCTGCGCACGCTGGAACGATTAACTTGATTGGGTGCAAATTGAAATCATCCGAAGAGTTCATTAAGCTATGAAAATGAGTCACAACGAATTCGCAGTGTCAGAACTATCAAATATATCGGCAAGTAAGCAAGCACACGTCTTTCCTTATTACAATGAATCTCATCAATTTGACACAAGTAAATTGTTTTTGAAATACGCAATTGTTATAATTATAGTGTCTTGCACAAAATTATTACCCGAGGGTAAAACATACATTGTGCTTCGACATACATGACTTTTCATTTCCTCTTGTGCCCCTCAGACGCCGTGTCGTAATTTGCGAGAGAGCCGCGTGCCTGAAATACCAACGCGCAAATATAGGAAATTTAGCACTTCTTCCTTGTCCAAAGAATGAAGCCTTGTCGGAATCATCGTTATTTTTATAAATTTTTTTTTCATTTCCATTTCTTATTTCCATTTCATTATTTTCTACTATTATTTTTATTTTTTTTAAATATATTCAAGTATTATACATTATTTATTTTCTTAAGAGAAAAATATAATATTTTTTTTTAAATTGTAACATTTTAAACTATTTGAATTCAATAAAATAATAATAATTTCTTTTCTATTAATATGAAAATTAAAATATTTTTCATTATATAACTTATTCATACTTAATTAAAAGTCTACATTTTTTTCTCTTAATTAACTCTAATCTTTCTTATTATGTTTACAGATCAAATGCTAATCTTGTTCTGTGACGTAATATCGACTCATGAAAAAATAGCACCTTGGTATTTAACCCTTAAGGTCTGTTCCATTCATAGACACAAAACGTTCCCACGTTTTTCCTCCATCAGATACGCGTTGTGTCGTGATGGACAGTCATGTGAAAAGGAATTTCTTTATCAACAATTACGACCTCATCAGTCAAAGGATCGCAACCTTTCGAGAAATTTACAATTACAATATAGCATTTGCGCGGGTCTTACAGATATAATGCTATCGCGATAAGTCGCGATAGAACTGTCGAGGTTTTGGTTCACGCGCGCTCGCATCACCTTTTCTATACTCGCTCTATCTTACGTCTTCTTTAGTTCCTCTCTTCGTTGTCTTGTTCTTCCATTTCTTCTTTGAACAACGTTTAAATTCGGCTCAGGCAGCCAACACAGTCGTATTGTACGTACAGTCGGTTCGTCGGAGAATCTTTTCGGGTAGAATGCGCAGCTGTTTCTTCTCGAAGCATCAGCGTAAAACTCTTCGAAGTCATTGACTATCCGCACATGTAAGCGACTCTTTCGTAACTTTATGACCGTATAAATGATTATAGTGACATTACTGTACTACGTGCGTGAATTTATTGTAACAGATGAACTTGTGAGTGAATTTCGACATCGAAATTCGTCGTAAAGTTTGAAACATCTCCATTTTATGTGTAATATTTAAATTATGGTTCACCTAATTAGTCACAATTATATATTTCTTTCTTATTGTTATTTCTATATGTGTAAATTTTAATTGCTTCACGCTGAACTTTTAAGATAAAACGCAGAACAGCAAAAGCTTAAGTTGAGTACGAGAAATAAGAAAAATATAATTTTAAAGCTGACATGACAAAACAGTATCAGAACAGCATGGAATAGGTACGTATTCAGCTCTAATTAAATTGTTCAAGATATATATGATAGTCCCAAGTTTCTATTCTCGCGAGATTCTCTACTTCGCTTTACTGATGACAAAAACTTTGAGAAGAAAGATAAGCATAGTCTACTGATTAGAAAGACGCGAGATCGTGCGAAATTGCGCGGCACAAAATGCATTATACGTTCTGGAAATTTATTTCCCATTTTCATCAGGAAAGTCTAAAGTATATTACCAACAAATCATGGGTCGGGAAAAATTTTACTGCAACCGCTACTATCTTGCCCTTGCCGACGAATTATTACCTCCTTTAAACCGCTACTACCGGATTTTCCACCGTTTCCACGGCTTGGTACCTATACATGAGAAAACTAATTTTCCTACTGTTGGGTTCCCATAAATAATAAGCTTTATCTTTTAAAAAGATACATAAAGGACTCGATGAATATAGTTTCAAATCGTATAACATTATAAGGTCTAAAAATTGCAATAAACGTTGACAAAACCTAAGATGTATAGCGAAAATCTGACTAGTGCATAATTTTCGAATACAATAAAAAATCGAATACAATAAAAAAAAAACAGTAATAATAAATTACGAATCTACGAAATATTGAACTAAGTAAAATAAAATATTAATATACTCTGATTCCCGTGTGATCAATACAAAAAAAGAATTTATAAGATTCTTACGGTCTGTACTTCACATTCTATTCGCATTTTCTCTACAATCTTGCACCAAGATCGAAAACACTCTTGGTATTCTGCTTTCGTTGTTCATCGATACGAACGATGCTTCGAAAGCTTCAATCCGAGTCACTCGATCCCGTATTGCAGAAAGCAGAACGTGAGTGGTAAAATGATCCAAATTGGGATATCTATCTTTCAAACATAAATATAATAGATGAAAAAAGAAACAGACGTATTTATCGAACATGATAAATACGTAGTAACATGATAAATAAATAATAAAAAAAATCATATTTTTTAAATTTAATAGTTTATATCAATGTTTTAACTTCTGATATATCATACACCATAGCTCGATCTGATTGTCTAATGGAAACTTTATAGAAATATCGAATACTGATAATTTGTACATGGTTACTTAAAAATTATTGCGGAAGAATTTTCACTTGTGAAATCTAATGAAATAATACATGGATTACGTAAGTATGCTACATGGTTTTCGAAACTATTGCAAGGGAAATAAAGCTCGTCAGAGAGACCGACGAGTTAGCTTGTCGACGACGGGCACACTTTCTATTCATTACGCTCGCGACTGTTCATTAAAAGTAGTTAACTGTCGCGAAAGTCGTAATTCAAGTGTCGAGCATAGTCGTTGTCCGTCGTCGTATCTGAGTCGTGTCATAAGAAAAGTCTCCTCCGCCTTCGCCTGACGCAGCTTGTAATCTCTTTTTATAATTAGCCATCTCATTACCATAGTTACGATCGAAAGTAATTATCAGTTCGCTCGTCCTGCTCGTTCTGCTCACGCGCTTGGCGTCACGTAATTTCATGGAAATTCGTGCGATCTGGTGGATCGGCACGAAGAACGTAAGGATGGAGGGCCAGCGACGAGACAGCGAAGCAGGAAGATGAGAGGATTGAGGGTCAGAGGGGAATGCCGAAGTGGAGTCGGCGCGGCTCTCGTGAAATTACTCCTGGGGCCACGTCACTCGGGGGAAAATATCGAATCCGTAGCAATGAATATCCTCGTAACGTCGAGCCTTCTAGAGAGGATAATACGTCGCGTAAGACACAGCGGCGCATACTCGCGATGAAGGAATGTATTCTGAAGAAGCGATCTGCGCAATGTACACATTACGAGGAAATTCAAAGCACGCTCCTCGATATATAAGATAATTCCTATATTTTGATATCTGATGTATATATCTTTGAAATTCTCAATACAAGGAGAGATATAAACGTCTCATAAATGTCGTCCATTATTAAAAAGGAGTCATCTCGACCGCGTTAACGAAGTCTTGAATCATTCTAAATTTAATATGTAATTAAGTAGATAAAGTATTCTCGTCATCAAAGCCCGATTATTAAAATTATAAAATTAATCACAACTATTAATCTAGTGTCCACATTTTTTTCTTTGCAAGATAATATTCCAAAGAAAAGAAACAAAAGTTCAAATGAAGAATCATTCGAATTTGCAAAAGGAAAATAATTTTACGAAAGGAAAATAATTTTACTTGAACGATGTGTTGCGACATATATTCTTCAACCGAGTAGAATCGCATATTATGTGCATACCGACGTACGACGATGAAAGCGAAGATGCGGTTCTAGAAAACCACGAGGAATTTAACCGGATGCCTTTCCTGCCTATTCAACATCCCTCTTCCATTCCCCTTGTGCATCCGCAACTGACAACTTTCCTCCCCTCGCTTTCATTACCGTACATATCACTGCATTGTATACATTGCATGTACAGTGCCACGCAACACTTATTCTCGAATAAGCGCGGACGCACCTACGTAAAGACACGCTCAATAGACCCTTGTGGTGCTGTAAATAAGCGATGGCTATCGGATAATGTAGTAGCGCTTGGGACTTATCACTTGGCATGTAATATATTAATTACAAACAATTAAATATTCTTTACCCTCGAGATACGTGACCGGTCTCTATTGCACGTCCACGTGCATAAGTATGTGAGCGTGCGCATGTGTTTCTTTGAAGTGATCAAGAGAAAGAGAGATAGAGAGAGAGAGAGAGAGGGGGGGGGAAGAAGGGAGGAGAAAGGGAAGGCTGATGTGGACGGTAGAAGGGAATGTTAGGTAGTTTGGGTGGACGTAATGGTCGGTTCGCCATTCTCGCGTGCCAAAGGGTAGTTTCTCGCCCAACGGCGACGGTGGTCGAGTGAGGGCCTACAGTTCATGTGCGGCTTGCACCGCAACCTGCGTATCCGGACACGCTCGTAACATGTACAACACTTACACACACACACACACACACACACACACACACACACACACACACGCGCGCGCGCGCGCGCGCGCGCTTAAAATTCATTAAAATTTGTGAACAGGAAAGATGGAATACATGAAAATTAGTAACTTTATTTGATAAAGAAAACTATAATAAATACTTATTTTTAGTTCAGTAATAGCAAACAATTATAATTCCGATTAGAATTGTTAGACTTAAAGATCGCTTCAATGATAGCAAAAATTAGTGCACTTATTTTTCCATAATGTTGATACAATATAAAAGATAAAACTTAATTAATCCAGTTATAGTGACTGTTCGTTGCCGTCTGGATATGGTACTACAAAGATGTCACAATATTAATTGCTTCAAGGTTTAATCGACAAGCAGCGGCGATTATTTTTGCCATCTCCTTCCTCCGGGATTTCCCGAGATCGATATACCATATCGCTTTTCCATTTTCCTTTTCCCCCGTCGCTTCGCCAAGCCAACAATGTTACCTTATTGGTGACTGTTAACCATTCCGGAGGTTACGTCCACATACATGCTATATACAGCACACGCGCTTATATACTTTAGTGTACGTGTATGTATGTATGTATATGTACTTCTTGCGCATGACGATCAATTCGCAAAAGCGCTGCATTTTGCACCGTTGCAGAAGCTTGGCTGTACTCGAGGGAATCACCTTCTCCCGTCTCCGCTGTTCCTATTCCTTCTTACCTACATTCGTCTGACTATTATAGAGATGAGGAAGAAACGAGAACAATGAAAATGGATATGCAAATCAAAAATATAAGCCAAAGCATTACACATAATTCGAGAGTTCTCGCTAATTATTCATGTCCATCCTCATCAGCATCCATGACTGCGCAGATCGATCTATTCACGACTATGTAATCAATTGACTAATAGATAATATCTGCGTCCAATCGCGATCTATTTATTATTCTGATGACGTGATTCTCACTATTGAATTTCTTTGAATCCGCCGACCAATTAGATCCTCGTGACCTCTTTCGAGTCTACTGTGAACGGACTCTTGATATCGGAATCTGGTAGATTAAATAGAACAAACAAAAAATCTCTTTCTACTTGCGAGCGGACGGATGAATTAATGAAACGTTTTTTTTTTTTTTACGAAGCAATGAAACGTGAATTCTATCCCATACGAGCGCACCACACGTAGAATAACGAGAGTCGCACGAATGTGTTTTATGAACGAGACCAGTGCGTGAGGAGGTACGTATTTAATCTTTTCAATATACCAAAGTTGAAAAATAAAGTGGCTGCGATTGACAGATCAGCCAATCTATTAATATGCCAGCAACAGCCAATAGAATCTAATAAATATAAAATTTCACGCATGACAATGTATTATTGATCAAATATCGTAAAAGTAATGTCTGTAAAAAATATTACAACTTCGCGTTTCAAACAAATATAACATTTTTATTGAAAAAATTCACATAACAAATCATCCGATTAATTTATCGACGACATTTTACAATCGTCCCAAGAAAGGCAATCGGATGCATGCAAATACCGGTGAATTGCATAAATACGAGTGGACTATT
The DNA here is from genome assembly GCF_001594045.1 of Atta colombica. Taxonomy (NCBI): domain Eukaryota; kingdom Metazoa; phylum Arthropoda; class Insecta; order Hymenoptera; family Formicidae; genus Atta; species Atta colombica. The sequence goes on from NW_017259185.1 coordinate 3,926,912, forward strand.
CAGGGGTGCACAGAGTGGGTTTATGCGTTTGTTGAAAGTTCGAGAGCGAATGGCAAATGCGAGTGCAACGTTTGGTGTGATCGAGAAAGCCGATTCTACCAGAGGGCACAAGCGGGTATCGAGGGGCAATAAATTCCGACAAATTGTATTACCCGCGTTATATACTGTCGCGCATGAAGTCGAGCGGTCCATGCCTTCGTCCCTGTCGGCTACCCCTCTACGATCGGGGATGTCCTCCTTCCGTCCCGTCCCTTTCTTTGCCGCCACTTCGACGTCCCACTGTGGATACGTGCACCCCCGGTTATTGCGGGTGAAGGAGACATGCGCCTTGTGCCCCTAGAACGAAAACGTTGCCATTTCCTCCACCCTATCTTGCTCACTCCGACAATTGTACACCTCCTCTATTCTTCCTTTTCCACTTTTCTCGACCTATCCATTCCCCCCTCGCTTCCCTTGCTCTCTTGATACCACTCGGTATCAACCCCCCTTTCTATATTCTGTGAACGTATTCCCGATTTTCTTATTGCGATCAACGTGCGCAGCCCTTTCTCGCCACACTTGCATGCAGTAATGTATCCGCTCCTCGTTTTTCCTCCCTTAAGTTCCGCTCTTATCCCCACGCTCTTATTTCCGCATAGGATTTCCTCGATTTTTCCCCATTGAAATCGATGCCTGTTTGTTCGCGTCCCTTTCACCACGCGTGCTCACCCTCGTCTCTTTTCCGCACTCTACCAAACTATTCTTTCAGTCTTCCTCCTTCTCGGCGCGCCTCTCCCCGGATATGTGCCTGATTTTCGCTGCCACTGTCGATTTCCGTCCGCTTGCACCAGCATGCGCCGCACTTGTGTGCATCTGCGTATCAATCCTTCGTTCCTTTTTTCCCATTACTTTGCCCCGTTTGTCATCCCTTCCCCTGTCCCGGCGACTCTTTCGTCACAATTGGTATCCGCATGCCGCCGTCGCGTCTTACGTTACATTTCTCCTAGCTTATGTATCAATTTCTTATCGCTCCTCCTCTCATTTTCTACCAACGATCAATACTTTGTCACATTCCGTCTACATACCTTTAGCTACCTGCGAGGTATGAAATCTAGATAATATCCAAAAAAATGCTATTATATTCTAAAGAGACAGAAAGATGTATATTTCTAATAGCTACACTGTTTCCACTCGATATAACGGTATTCTATACTAAAACAATGGATACATTTGACACTTTAGTGTAAAATAATGATGTTAAGTAGGATTGACAACTCAAATTAGATTAAATTATAGATTAATAGTGTAAAAATATAAATACACGTAACCTAAATAAGTTCGATGTTAATATGATACTGAATCGTATTATTCGTAATATCGTATTTTACACTATATTCATAAACTTCACGTATTCATGAGGACATTTATGCTAGCTTTTCGATCGGAACTCCTCGAAGTATTCCAATTGCTCTTTTTCTTTCGATATGCTACATATGTTAGCATGTAGATGCGACTTTACTGTCTAACCTGCACATATCGCCGCCGTGCATTCTTACGAATGGTGAACGTTACAAGTAAGAAATTCTAAATTTAAATAAATCCCAAATCTGGTTGCAAGGATTTCAAGAAATAGAGAATTTTAAATTTGATAAAAGCCTCCGCGGACCTTTCATAGAGAAGTTTAGAGTACTGAGTTTATCCTGGGAATACAAATCGTCTCGATCACTTCTGCGAGAAAACCCATTCTCGTGAATAACACATACTTCTATCCGCATTGTCAAGGCTCCTCATTGTCAGTCAAGGTTTTTACAATGGGGTGACTTTTCACACTTTGTGCGTAATATGTTTATATAGTTTAAATAAATAAAATCTCAAAAAGTTGTATCCTTTTTTTAATGAATTTAGAATTTCTCAATATTAATTTATAATTAATATATCTATTAATGATTAAATGTTTCGTAAATTGAACTAAATAATATAAATGAAAGAAATAAAACTTTTACTGCTAATTTCTCGAAGTAAATTTGCTCAAAAAATGCATTTAATTAATTAATTAAAGAAGTCGTTTAAGTATGCTGTATGTGCATATATTATTTTTTTAAATAAGAAAAAGTTATAATTTATATCAAATTCAACAAAAATCAAATATAATTTCGTTTTGTTAATTATCTATTGTTAATTATCTTATTTTTGTGCTAATTCTAAAATTAATAATAAACAATAACATATGTATGTGAGCAGTGTGTGTGTAGATTTACACTACATAACGATAAAATTACACGAAACTTTAATTACACCGATTTCGAGGGCAAGAGAGTTTTAATAATACAGATTATATGAACTTTCACTTGCATGGCTTATGATTTCGGTGCAAGAGTTTCGGAAGCGCGTTGGTGAAGGACCTTTCTCATTTTCATAATAGTTAACGTCATCGCGACAGTCTAGTAATTTGCGACTGTCCAGCGCAGAACGGTAGAAAGTCTACCTACGAACTCAACTTGTGTTTTGGCGTTTGCTACGGCGGTGTACATTATACTCTGCTAACTTGCTAAAGGTGGCTAAGTGTAACGACACCATGAATAATGACGTTAAAGGCCATGATGCCGTACAGAGAAAACTGTTTTACAAAGTGTGCGACCAAGCGTTATGAGCAACTGTTGGAGCGCAACATGCACCAACAATGAATAACAAAAAATTTGAACATTATGCTACAAAAAATTATAAAGTAAAAAATTAAATCTTTTTAAGCAAATTGTTTCATCTGACTAAAAATTTGATTAGAAATGTTTGATTATTAAACTATAAACATTACCCTACTTTTATAATAAATAACATTAACTTTAAAAATAAAACAAGAATTTCTAAAAAAAAATATCACATCATCTGTTTGCGTTAACATTTAGTCACGATTGTATGTATGCCTAATCAGAGACTATATTTCTTCATGACTCCGTTACCCGAAGGCGAAGGTAGGTATGACAGCGATTGATGTCGATGGCACCGGTAGTGATAGCATACCATCGATCATAGCGTTGAGTTATCGCCATTAACGCTAAATGCATGCAAGACAAGACACAAAGGCAATTCACTTTACCTCTAAGACCGGAGCACGCCCTGAACCCGCAAGAACGTGCACGTACGTGATGGTGAGCGCGCTTAACGCTTGGAGCATGGCATCTGGTCCACTCTAACGATCCCCGTCTTCTATTAGAACTCCCCCGCGATATAATTAACGAGCGCAGAGTGGACGTGGTAATTGCAAAGGGAATGAACGATCGAAAGAACGGGTACCTGCTAACGGGACGTCTGAAGGGCGGTTTTCAGCTGACCAGTTTCGATTCGCAAATAACTACATCGGTCCTTGCTCTACACAATTGTCCAAGCAAACCACTATTAATAGCTATTGTTTTACATCCAGAATAAAAAACTTATGCTGCTCAACAGCGAAACATTTTTGTGTAAAATTTTTAAGACCTGTTTTCCCAATAAAGATTAAAAGAATAAAGATTACCAAGAAATTCCTGAATGAATTTCGATGATGAATTTTTCTGGTAATCTTTAATTTTATGTAACTTTTATTATATAATCTTTTATCTAATAATCGAACAAGAAAATTTCTCGAGTTTTCAACGCGACGTTTCCATTATTCTATATTTAATTGAAAAGCAGAACAAATAAAATTTGTGTACAGAATGATATAAACATATCAGTGTATTTATTACGCTATTAACAATATATCTATGATAATGAATTAATGTGATTCTAAAACAAGATCTGTTTATGACTCGGAGACGAATATCGTGGGAACCGTTAGGAGCCTTCTGTCCAATATATGTATGTCTGTTCAATATACGTCCACATACGTTAGTTGAAACACGAGGATACTCATCGAAATAGTAGTCTATTAATCTTCTGTGGAATTCGAATAATTGTTTCGACTCACTAGGAATTTTGGTGAGAGTTTCGGAGATGTCTGGAAAAACGCCTTCAACCGTGGCAATTTCCCTTGTTCGACATACCAAAAGACGTGTGCTGTTGGAAATTTCTTCCCGCCTTCAAATAGAGAAATGGGAATGTATTTCTCTTATGAGAGAATCCGTTCTTGCGCATTTAGCGCAAACAACAAGAAGCAGAAACACATGCGTAAAATTTACGAAAAGTCAGCTTAAATTTGTCACATTGGAAAATTTTGCTATCAATTCTTAAATAATTAAAAATAATTAAACATATATTTAATTATCAAAATATATTTACATATTGTTGAATATCGTATAATAATATACATAATTGATGCAAATGGAAAATTCTACATGTATAATTAGTTTCAAAATTATATAAGTTTCATTATTTATATAATGTAAAAAATATTATTACGATAATTAAATAACATTTTATTCTTTTAGTAAATCGAATTAATTTTTCTTATTTCCAGAAGAAAATTAGACGTTTACCTAATAAAATGAAACAGCAGAAAAATATTTTTTTTATATTCTTAAATTTATCTGAATTGTGTGACAATTTATAGATCAAATACCCGACTGGTAGATTTTATACTTACTATAAAGCATGCATACTGCGTGTTTTATAGTAAGTATAAAATCTACCAGTATTAATTAGTCAGACATATAATTAGTGGACACGGCTCCTTTGTTATCACAATGTGTATTCATCTCAATCTATGTTTTCATGCAATCCGAGCGTTTCTCCGAGATAATAGCAAATCTAACCGACTACTCAAATCCTCACGTTTATTTGACTAGCAGAAAATTGCAAATTTCTGCAATTAACCATCTAAATAGAGTATAATTGCGCAGTTAACTGTATAGTTGTCTCTCCTTCTATACGTCTATCGTTCTATCCTTCATATACTTCTTCATTGGATCGTTATTTCAGTTATAGAAAATTTTTTCAGTTATACGGAAAATCGTCAATTTATATATAAATATACATATATATACATGCATTTTGTAGTCGTTCGCACGTTACGTGGAACGTGCATTTCGGTTTTGGCTACAAATTTCGAGTTTCATGCTCCATATCCTGTATTCGTTCGTCCATATTAACGTTTCGATTAAATGAGAAAAAAAACCACTTTCGTTCGCCAAATTTCGTTCGTCATTTCAGAATTAAATGGAAAAGAACGCTCTTACGATTATACGCGATGGCACCTTGTTAGCAGCAAGCGTACATGAACGATATTGTTTTATTACACTCCGCGTTATTTATGTCGCTCTCTTTTTTTTTAATTACTCTTTTTATATCGCATTTTACGAACGTATCGTATATCGGGGGATGAAAATGGACGTGAATGCGGTATGCCACTATGTGAATGAACCTTTAAACATCGCTGACGATCGTCTATATGTAATGCACCAGCTGTATGTGATTGCGAATAATTATTTAATCCCAGTCGCATGCTCCTGCAGTTACCCGTTCAACTCCGACACCCCGTTACTCTCGCTATATGCATCGCACTGGGATTCACACCGTTCCCTCGTAAATCACGATGTGATATCTCGCCATCGAGGGCCGCGACCCTCTGTGCTCAACCTGTGCGATCATTGGACCCAACTTGATGCTTACGCGAACCGCGAGTACACCGTAGAGATATACGTGCTGAACGGGAAAGAAGGCTCGCAATATTTCAAAGTTAAACTGTCGGACCTGGATAGCATGGGCGGACAGGACGATCGATCATCGTTTCCTACGGTGACCGCCAAGTCGTGCTTCGGCATACCACCGGATGATGTCTTCGTCGTTCAGACGAGGTGATAGCTTTGCGTTATTCCAAACAAGCGTAAATTTCACCATTCAAATTGATAAAAATCATGCAGAAGCATGTAAGAGAATGGAACAATTGAATTTCTTAAAACTTTTCAAATTCAAGTGAGGAGCAGACTTTCAAAATGCGTTTTGTCCAAAGTTTATAATTTTTAGAAAACGAGAAAGAAAGTTATAAGAAAACTACTGCTTTACAGAAAATAACAATATGTAAAACAAAATTGTTAAACAAATGCATTGTTAAAAGTATTAAACAAATGCATTTTATTTGTCTCTAATTAAAAAACATAATATACTTCAAAATGTCAATGTTTTTTCAATACAAATTAACGCTACAAAAAATGCTTTTTGAATATCTCAGAGTATAAGCTTATAATGAGTTTTTCAACACTAACCATTCTAATTAAAAAAATGAAATTTTAGACAAAACATATTTTAAAAATCTGCTCCTCCAAATAGAAAATGTTTTTATAGCAGATAATGTTTTTATATGCTTTCCTGAACAAGCTTTGCGTAACCGTGATTCGATTTGTAGTGAGAATATTTTTCTGTGTTATTGCGGAATTCACAAGTCTATATACGGACGAATTATAGATCAGCCGATGGCAAACAAAAATCAGTGCTGCGCGTCGCAATGTACTTACTGTGGCGACGCTGACAGCATATAAGAGACATTTATTTCTCAGCGTGTATATAAACGAGAATGCAACGCGACAGAGAAAACAGCCGAAAACTGCGGGCGCATTCGAGCACGTAGGCAAATTCGTTGCAAACACTGAGACAATGGCGTATGACCTGTCGTGAGCGGCATTTTAAATCGTACGGTCTTTTCCCGTACGCGACACGTTTCTCTTTTCCTCGTTTCTTCCCCTTTCTGTTTTGTTTTCGAGCAGTATCCGCCGGCTCCACCATTTCCCGTTCAACCCCATATCAGCGTCCTAAATTTGTTCGCTGAATACCGGCGGCGGGAAGGATAAGTGAAACTTCTGCATGTATGTAAATATTACTAAGTACGCGTATACACTGCATGGCCCATTTAATCACGGCGCTAAATGCAACTACATGATTCTCACTAAACTTTAGGAGAATTAATTGAGACATGCCTTTACGTAAACCGATTGAGTATGTGTAAGGACTGCCGCACACACATATGCGTTTCGTAACAGTAACCATAAAATATACCGTAAAATTTAGCCAATCACAGTCAACAGTTGTCAAAAATTTTCAGCTCTAACTAATCCTTATAGTACATTTTACAGTTACAATTACGGAAAGTGTGTGCGGTGGCCTTAAAACTTACAAAGGAAGATTTCAATAGAATACTAATACTGATTCAAATACACGTGTTTCATGTTTTAATTTGCTATAAAATAAATGCAAAAGCGACTACAAAAGAACTTGACGAGAACAACGGAAGAATATTATGTTGAGGAAAATTAACAGAATAGCCTGAAGAGAAAAAATTTACATTAAAGAAAAACACTTTTATTTGCTTCAAGAAGTTTCAAGAGGAAGACAGAGCATCCTATAAAATCCATCATTATTAATCATACTTATCGCAATTCGTTTACCCGACAGGAATCATTCAATAATTATTTTATTAATTTCGTAACAATAAAATGTATCATATATCATTCGTAATCAGTTGAGTAATTTGTCTCGCATTAATACATCACGCACTTTCGATCACGCAGTTTTAGTTTCAACGCATTCTGTCTTGTTGCGCTAATGAGGCAGACATGTCTTAACTGATAGCTTGCGGGTACAGAGCAGCTGTATCAGCTCAACGCGAACTCTCTCTAAACTCGTTTCCCTACATGTACGTCACACATGTATGCGCGTAATAACCGAAAGTAGCGTAACACACGGTGCATACCACGGTGTGTAATGATACCGACGCTCTACGAGCATTTTGTATGAAGAAGATGAAGAAGCGTAGAATAAGTGCACCCTTAACGAAAAATATGAAACATGTTATATGTTCCATAAAGTCCAACAATGATATTTTGAATTTTGTGATAACTCACAGAAGATATAATTATGTTATTAAGTATGCATCGTGTAACAAAAAAAAGCGTCCATTTAGAGTTCCTGCTTTTTAATAAAATAGACCAAAATTCGTCCTTTATTATAAAATAAAGAAAGAGAGAGAGAGAGAGAGAGAGAGAGAGAGAGAGAGAGAGAGAGAGAGAGAGAGAGAGAGAAAGGAACGCAGTAATAACAAAAATAAAAAACGGAATAATATATTTTTTAAAGCATTAGATATGTTAGATATATCCGCATGATTCTTTTGATTTCAAGTACCTAATCCAATATACTTAAGAGAAATTCAATGATATGTGAAATTTATTTATTCGCCTTAAATGGTTAATCAAGCTTAAATTAAAAGAATAATCGATAATTAATATACTTAATGAAATAATTAATCATCATTTTAATTATGTTTCTAGAGAAGTTATTAATAAAAAAGTTATTCTTTTCTCCGACATGTCAGATCAATAATGGTTATCATAGAAATGTTGAAAAATGTAAAAAATAGTTGTTCATTGTTAAATCAAATAAAAGTTCTAATTGATATTAAAAAGTTAATATATCTCCATAACATAATTAACTTTTCAATTATGGTTACTAGAAATGAAATTAATTATTAAACCCACGATTATTCATGAATTAAATAAATCTTAGGTATTTTATAGAAGCTTAAATGAAAATTTAATTGATGGTGAGTAATTTATCACAAATGACTCATATCGTCTAGAGCTTTGACCTAATTACGATTCACAGTACTAATTGGAATATCTACATAAATGGAATATCTTCGATAATTTTTTTATTAATGCAAATGATGGTAAGATACTTTTTCTGATGAGAAACAAAATCGAGTTTAACGTTTGTAGTTATATTGTATTAAACACGAAGTAAGCAATACGTCAGTGATCAATCCTGGATTATGTTCTTACCTAGTGCAAAATAGTATAAATATGTGGTGGGAGTGTCGGAAAATATTCTAACCATCTGATCTGGCCTATGGATTAAACACACGCGCGACTCGCGAACGTAAGTCGCATACATGAGGTCGCATGCTATTATTGTGTTCGCCGAGAAGCCTCACGGCTTCAGGGTTGCCAAGTCGAAAATAATAATTTCCTTAGAATTTGTAGTAAAATATCTCGAGAAAAAAATTCTTGAAAACAAAATGTGAGAAATTTCCGAGAAATTTCTGAAAAAGTAGAAAATTTTATAAAAATTTAGGGAAAAAAATCACAAAATTCCTGAGAAAAAATTCCGAAAAATTACTTTTTTATTTTATGTTTAGTGAATAATAGCATAAACTGGAGTGTAAACAAATTATTTTATTTTAATAATAAAAGTACTTCATAAATACACAAATATAGCATTATTTATATAATATATAACGAATTATATAAAACTACTAAAACAACTAAAAACAAATTAAAATATATTAAAATATTTTTAGACGTAAACGTTTTTAGAAAGAAATATATTCTTAGCAAGCTTAACAAAGTAATATCAAATTTGAGATCACATTACTTAATAGAAATAGCAACTTTCAATTATATGTTAACTTATTATCATCATGTATGTACATATATTAGTTCAGTCATAGAAAACAGATCAGAGCTTCTATTCTTGAGCACATATGAATAATTTTCACATATGAAAATCATAGTTTCTCGATTATGATTAGTCGATTGTATATGGAAATTGCTATTTTCGTACGTGTGATATTTATTCAAGAATAGAGCCTCTGTAATGTGCTGGGCAGTGACTGCGATATCTATAAGTAATCTATTGAAATTCGTTAGAGAATCTCTACGACGCACAATATGTAGTTGCAAAATATGTAATTTTATACATTTCATAACAATTGAGTTGTAACAATTAAGTTGTAACTTTCTTTCATATTTAAAAAATTATAAAATTTCCTGATATTTTTCCTTAAATATTGGAAAAGTTTAAAAAGTTTAGTAGATTTCGACTAAAATTCTGTTTTCCTATTCAATTCATTAAATTTCATTGAATCTGAAGAAATTTCCCAAGCTTGGCAACCCTGCACGGCTTACGTGACTGCAACTGTCGGTTGGCGTTTTATAAGGCGACGTAATGCCACGTGTATTATATATACGCACTTTGCACGAGAACAGTGATCGGATCGCGATGACGAATCTATATAGGCGAGGAATTGCGCAGGAAAATTAGACCTGTGTAACTGCGGCGCGTCACGTCAACCTGAGAATCCCGGTTTAGAGATCGTTCGAAAAACCTTCAGGCCCATTGGCAGTGGTGATCGACGAAATCCTGTAGCGTGCCGAAAGTCATTGGTTGCAACCGTTTAAGGTCATTTGACTGGCGAAATTCGAGAGCAGCGCGAATGTTCGACCAAATATCAACGCGCTAATAATTTCTTCATTTCGTATTACGTGCGAGTCGTGATATTTCCTCAGCTCCATTTATTGCACAGCATGGTAATAATATTCAAGGTAATAATAAGGCTACTACTCGATTGAATCAGCATAATTATAACATCGTAGTAATTTTCAACAACTACTACTCGTCGTCACTTTTAACGACTTCATGACACTTATTAAGTAGATAATTTTAACATTTAATAATTATATATAATAATTATATATTGTGTATGTACATAATAATTATATATTAATAATTGTATTTATCTTCATAATTATAATTGTATTGTATCAATAATAATTATATATTAATGATTTATTATTAAAAAATATTTAACGTCACATTTCTCTTAATTGTTCCTGGCGTTTGCGTTAGCGTCCATATCTAATAACTGCAGTCGATGCGACCGAATGGTTGCTCGACATAATTGCCGAATGCCACATTCTGATCCCCACAGTCCGTAGCAATTATATATTGAATTTATTACACAAATTTATATACCATACTGTCGACCGCAACTAAATAATGGTAAATCAGCATCGAATGAATCTTCCTGAATGAATTCACACAAGTGCAGAGATCTCGCTTTTAATTTTCGTTTTTCAGCGGTCGCGTTTAAATATTTCATTATGCAATGTCGTTTGTAAATTTATGTGCGTTCGCACATAATAATCGCAAATTTACGTAGCACCGCCATAGGACGATGAGTACGTATTCGTATACGACTGGAATGCGAGTGCGTGCTCACGCGAATAGAATTCCAATCGTACTCGAATGTATCACATTGGTCACAGAAAAAAATTCGAATCTAACACTAAGCCCGTTCTTGCGTCAATACGCCCTCACATACCCCGGTGTAACATTAAAATTCCTCGCATTTTTATCGTGCAATTAGATCGAGCATTCAAATAATACATATAACTAATAGAAATTTAAGATCGAATTACCTATCGAATTATCTTCTCGACAGGAATCAACATTTTTATTCGATAAAACATTGAAATGCAACATTGGTCTGCGCGAAATAATAATACACTGTATAATTCCGCTACACAATTGGCAAAATTATATAACGAACAAAAATAAAACGCACGCTGTGAGCTAATTAAAACCATTGTACTTACATGTATATAATTTACGTTTTATTCACAATCGATCAATGTTCGAATGAAATTCGGGTGGAAAAACTCGCCGAAAGTTTCAATCAATATAATGAACTTTTGCATACGCACAATTACATTTGTAAATAATTATCGCAAATCTCGAGTATATTTTCAGAAGTGCTTCATAAATAAGACAGCTTTATAAAAAAAGATACGTAAAATATCCAACGAAATTAAATGTATCGATTAAGAGATATAAACTTGAGACTTTCACAAATCATCATATCATGGAGAATAGCATAAACTATTTCGATGCGCTTTTCTATTAATAAGTGAGGAGGACTTGGATACTTGTTCTCGATATTAAATGAAACAATTATCACAGAACCGAACGAGATTCCTCGCTTCCTAGACTAACCAAAGCTCCATACATCTGTCTCTCCACATCGTTTCTTTTTTTTCTCTCCCGTTCGCCAGGCATAACTGACGCGAAACCGCGAGTTTGCATTGCAGATTGGTAACTACATTCCGATTTTTCGCGGATGATTTTTTTTATGCCTCATACAGTCCTCCCGCCCGCCTGCCTCGCTCGCTCGTTCAATCTCCAACATTCACGTACCGAAAAATAGGCGACGCTGCGTATCTCTGCGAGCGGTTATCTTTTTCCTGCCAAGGACAAATAACTCGGCCAGCTCGCTCGAGAGAATCAGGAGAATATAATGGAGAAGAGCTGGAAAAAATCAAGAGACAGGGATAATAGGGATAGAGAAAATGAAAACGTGGAAGAGAAATCGGCAGATCGAACAAATGAAAGAAGAGAAAAGTGTTATTAGGAATAGAAAGAATGACGGGAACAGAGATGAGCAGCCCATGATAGACTGAAGGACACAGGGGAATAAAATCGAGTGAAAACGAAGCAGTGGTGCAAGAGAGAAGCGGTTAAAAGTGCCAGCGGCACGTTGGTGGTGTTCACATCGTCCGCTATTGACCGGTCGCGAGGATGTACGGGGATGGTGAACGGTAACGGTAGTGTTGGCGGAGGCTGGACATCGCGCTATTTTATCTGCCATTGAAACTGGAACGTGCTAGGCGAAGGGAGAAAACCCGGTAGTTGATGGTGGTTTTCGAGCTCGGCGGGAAAGGCAAACGTGCAGGTAACGAAGCGCCCGCGGTAAACGAAGCATCGAGTTGGTAGACTCACACAGCTCTTGATTCCCATGTCGCTCCACGCCGTCCCACACGGGATTACGATCGATAGGTCATTTCGATTTCCGATAACGTCGAAAAATTTGAAAATCCGTCGCCTGTATCCAGCGCGAAAATATGTAAGAAGCCATTACAGCCTCCATTCTACATTCAAAATAGATATCTGTTCGGATATCTTATCTTTTTACATTTTATATCGTCACGATATTTCCGTTTCTTCTTCAAAGATAAAAATACTCGCAATAAATGCGATTATTATAACAAGTTATTTTTGTTCGTTTTAACGGAATTATAGGAAAGAGAATGAAAAATACTTTGAAACGGTTAACGGAAAAGATATGTGATATGAATATGTGACTTCGATTTTATTATATCTTATATATGTAGATATAGAAAAATTATACGAATAGTTTTTATGGAATATGTTAGAAATATATTATGCGAATTTGATCGTACAATTAATATGCAATTAAGTATCACACACAATAAACTAGATAGATAGTTATTCCGTAACAAAATGTCACATATCTCTAATGTAAGAAATTTAAATTAACACTGCGAAAACAAATCTTTAACAAATTTTGATGCATTTCAGTCTCATGTTCGCGAATATTTTGAAAATTATGTAATATGAATTATATTATCTTTAAAGTCAAAACATAATTTTAAAACGTAAATTAACTTTGCTTTTAATAATCATGGCTAAATTGTAAGATTAATCGAAAAAAGAGACATGAGATCGCTGATCTAATATATTATATATTTATGTGTTAACAATTACTACAATTGATTAGCGTATCTATATTTTATATGTTAATAACATCACTTTTGATTCCATTAAGAATATATGGTTTTAATTATAATATTAATACACTGAAAATGATTTAAAACAAATTCGAAAACAAATTC
>NW_017259185.1:3940420-3965116 GCF_001594045.1 Atta colombica
TTCTTATTCACATACATAAAATATAGATACGCTAATATCAACTGAAGTGTGCTATCAATTGTTTCTAATTGTGTTTTTTTATCTTAGTTTAAATATTGAGAACCAAATAAAACAAGAATTCTTTTATTACATTTATATGTGTTATTGTATCGCACTATAATATCTGTGAAAAATATTTCGTTCTTTTAATATAAATCATAACTATAATACGCGACATTACAAAAAAACATGATAAATAACTGAGTTTTAATTGGAATATATAAATGTCGTAATATTTATGATTTTTGATGAAAGAACATCCTAACTAATTCTCGCTCCGCTATATGCAACATGTCAAATAAGCTTTGATCGAAACTGTACCATTTCCCTTCCGTATGAAGATATACATATACGAGCGGATCGTCATTCGTCGTATATTACTCTATAACGCGTGTCGAAGTATCTAGCATGTAAATTTTACGAGTCGAACGAGTGCACGCGGAAGTATAAACGACCGTAAAAGTTTAACATCACTCATCCAACAGTCCATCGTACGGTCTGTCTTTTGTCTCATCGTACGGATCGGAATATATATGAATGTGCGCTTTCATTGACAGAAAACCGTCCGAATGCACTACAAACGTATTTATTACCAAATAAAAGAATTCTTATAAAATGCCTTAATAAAAATAGCTTGTTTGTGGAGGCCGCGCGCTACATCGTGTTTCATATTTCTCATATATAACATAGAAAAGATAAAACAACGAACTCTGTATGCTACGAGCGGATAATATTAATCATTTACGATATGAATCTAAACTACTGTTGAAATGCTCTATTCTTACACAATCGTGAAACTTCGCGAGTACAGATTAGAGATGACATCTTACGGGATGGTTTAGTATGCTTTATCCTTTGCTTAAGATCTGGCCAAGTTTCTCTTGAGGCAGACAAACCGACCTAGACTATGTCTCTTTCATTCCTAATCTGGGAAGGCAACCTCTTGACCTCTGCCGCTGAAATTGGAATTTGATCCGTATCCCAGATATCTAATAACCCCAGCGTCTTATTTACGGACGAACTGAAATTCCAACTGTGGTGGCAAGAATCCCACCTGTAAGCTCCTCAGATTCAACTACCTCATGCCTCTTTAAATGACGAAAAATAGGATCGGCTCTATTACCTACATGATTTCATACTGATGATATTCGTGGCAATTAAACAAATCAAAATTATTCAGTAATACGATATAATTTATTGTATTCAAATTTTATTGTATTTAAAAAATTTTAAGTACAATCACGAATCAATTGTAATCGTGATTCAAATCAATCTTACGTTTCTTACTGAGATAAAATATATTAGAGATTTCATTTTCGTTCTGTTTCATATATTAAATTCTCTTGGTAAAGTAAAATAACTTTAATATAAAAGAAATATATCAGAGAATAATTAATTTTGTCTCTAATTATCATAACACTTGTGAGAAAAAACAACATTTTTCTTCTTCGAAGACATCATAAATTTTTTTTACGCTGAATATAATGTTGACAAAATTTGTAACATGTCAGGATTTTGAGTTTTAATTGAGGTGAAATATATAAAAAAATGATATGTTCAGTCATTTTTCCGACAAAATCTTTATAAATAAAATCTAAATAAAATCTACGGCATTTGAAATAATATAATTTAAAAGATTTTAAATTGTGACTCACCATCGCTGCATCGTACGACTTATTTTCACTAAGTTATTACTGTTTGAATTTAAGACTTTCCAAATAATCATATTGTTCAACAAAAAATTACTTTTTTCTCTTTAACGTATCAAAGTACATATTCCAGTACATACTACAGTACGCTGAGTACGTGCTTTTATCAGAATCTTTAATAAATTGGATATAATAATAATTTGAAACAGTTTTTGGCCTATTTCATCCCAATTTACTAAAAATCTTGATATACAAATTTTAGCGCAAAAAATCTTCGAAGAGAAAGAAAAGTGATTTTTTTTTAAATTGCATTACACAGGAAATCTAAAAATTCAAACTCTTGATGGAAATATGTTGTATAATGAACTAAAATTCATTTGAAAACTCTTGAATTGTATTTTTAAATCCCGTAGAATTTTTAGAAATAAGTTTCTATTTTGCCGTAAAAAATATTGAAAACGGTCAAAAACGTTATTTTTCCCGCATTTTATTCAAAATCCCAATTTATTAAAAATCTTGACGATATGCAAATTCTGTCAATAGCATGTTCAGTATAAAATGTCTTCCAAATAAGTACCGTAAAGTTTGGAGATTTTGGGTATTAAACAGTGTATAGATAATCATTATATCTATTATATATCTATTATATATCTATTTAATAAAATAATTAATTTTGTAATAAACATTTATAAAATATTATTCAATCAAGATTTAGATTGAGTAAATTATTTCAATAAAAAATGTAGAATAAATTATTCTTAACACTTATAAAAATAAATATTAATACAAGTATAAAACAGAATTAATCTACCATTTTTAATTGCATTAAAAACGAAATTAATATTTTAAAAAGATACAAACAAATCATATTAGAATATTACACGAATTACATGAAACAGAATTGATCAATTGATTATTTTAAAAGATTTATTATTTTGAAAACTATTTGTTAAGCTGATATTAATCATTAGTTATTATTATATGTATTTAATATTTTCAACTTGTTAGTTCAAAAAATTTCGGATCTAAAATATTTAATTAAAAATAATTTAAATTGATATATAAGAATAATAACGGAAATTTTGACAATTTCTCTATGACTTTCCTCTCCCAGGAATTTTAATATATAATAACTAATATACCTTACAAAAATCTCTCTACAAAATTCTTCTCATTATCAAAAACAATTGAATTATAATATTCGTATTACTCGTAATTTTTTAAACTTTTAAAGTCTACATGATTTTCTTGAACTACCTAAGAATAATCCTTGTAAATCTCTTTCACAAACATCTGGTGATTCTTCGATAGCCATAAATACAAAGAACGCACGATGTACCGTCACCATCGTACATTACCTAGAACCTTCCCATTTCTTTTCTCAGCGCTGCCTTTTATTCTCTTCCACCGTTGTCCCTTATCTGACGTAGAAACGACATGAGGGAGGCAATCGGTAAGAAATGATATCGTTCGACATCGTACTCCCGTTATTAATTACGGATTGAACTGGCGTTATAAAATCGACGGATGGCGCGAGCATGGAACAGTGTCCAAGGATTGATTTTTTTTCTTTTGTAGGACGGGGCAGTCGTCCGTTGAAACGTGCCGTTGAATGTCTTCCGAGAAAATCTCTATTTCTCGTAGAGAGGGTAAATGGAAAAAAAATGGCACCATTTACGCTCGATTGTCGCATCATTCGATTATTCGCCCTCTTCAAAAGCTTCCTCGCGCTAAACTCGCGTATATACAGTATATGTACGATGCGTATGGATGATGGTTTACACTTGTATACGTTTGTGCACTATATATGCAATGATTTGAGGAAGAGCTCGACGAGTAGGATGGCTGGACAGGAGGGATATAGGGGGTGCAGTTGGGACCATCCATCATACGGCGGAAACCAGCCGGCACATTGCCGGAAGTGACGTCATGCTTGAAATATCGACTAATAATTTATACGCAGACGTTAGCGCCCGCTCACGTTTTGCAGGGTTACCTATCCGTAATAACAAACTAACGCCTCTGCGCGATTGTGGTTATACGTGCGCGACACGCACACGGGCCGATATGAGTTATTGAAGATTGGTACCGTTCTTCGTGAATTTGATATAAGCTGAAATAACGTCTTTGTTCCAATTTATTTGTTATACCTTTCAAAAAGTAATTAGATAATTAATCATTCTAATTACATCTTTGCTAGTTATAAACTGATTAAATTGAATAGGTTGCCAATTATTAGTTTAATAAATCGCTTATGATATAACTATTACAATTAAACAATTACTATCTTAATTTATCGAACGATAATGTAATTTCGTTATATTAATATAATTTTGTAAGCAAAATTCAATGAAATTTTATATATCTGAAGATCAGTCTCGTTTTCAATGACGAGAAATCACGCGACAAGTTATCGCTTTGCCCGCATAGTGGAAAAAGTGTCGCTTACAGACTGCAAAACGCGCCATTTGTTTTTACTCGACAGAGGGTTGATGTAACTGACGTTCTTTCTGCCTTGTCATACGATGGCTTACCCGACGTTGGGGCCGTCTGTCACTTCGTATCAGGTGGGTGTCGTGCCGCGGATTTGAAATGATTGTCTCGTCAGAACAGTAAAAGACGCAAGTGACGTTCTTTTCATCGCTCGTCTTTCATCTCGCGCGTCTCTTACCATACATACCTTTGCAAAATGATTTTTATTTATAAACATATCTATAAGTATTGTTTTTTCGGTAAGAAACTTTAAACACTATTCCTCGATCTCTTTAGCCTCAGGTGAAACGTTTATTTAAAAAAAAAAAAATCTGTTTTTGAAACGGACGACATCGTGCGCAAACATTGTCTAGTGCAGGTAAATTTCATAGATTTTTCGATGTTTCATATTGTACAAGAAAAAAAGCTATGTTTAAAAACTGTGAATGACAAGGTCGATAAATTCGACAATCTCTCTTTTATCGTTAGAATTCAGCGATCAATTTGTAACACTGTTAATATTTTTTTACAAATAAATGTTTTGTTTAAAAAAAACCTATCAAAAATATTTTTGTATAATTTATATTACTTTTTTCTTTTATTGTTTTTATACGTTACTTATTTTTACGCGCGCGAGACCTTCTTTATATCATTATTTTATTGTTCTTTATGAAATAACGTCTTTGAATTGCAGATGAAATTCCAATTTTGACGTGTAATTAGAAATCTAATTAATCTTAAATGTAAGTATATTTATACGCTTCTCTTAGTACCAATCTGTGTTACTCTTGGCAGAAAATTAAAAAAAAAAAAAGCGTCTCGCCATAAAAGCAGAACTTCTTTCTGAAGCAAAAAGGGGATGACGGAAGAACAACGATAACGGGTGGAAAATTGATGCGGTGAGTCGCGTCACAGATGTCCCTCGTCGTCTCCTTCACCGGCCAGACAGACATGGAACGCGTATTCATGCAGGTACACAGACAGGTCGTCGTCATGGCAACAAATTCCTGAATTCAAACAGACGTTCTCTGTCTACGCTGCACGAGGCGTCGCGAGCCAAGACGACAATGAGACGAAGAGAATGACGGAAAAGAGGAAACTAGCATGACTTAGAACCTTCGACCCTCCTTACGACGACACACAACCGATCCCGTATACTACTTCACTAAGGTCCTACGTAACTGCCGCTCGTTCCTTGTTCTCGACGGCGTCTCCCAGGCGACAAGGGTAATTTTGCTCGCATTCAATATTCCATATTTCTCGTGACAATTTCTCTGGGCGAATTTATAGAGTTCTCTTTGGTCGAAGAAGTGGCGAGTGATAAAGGAGAAAGAGAGAAGAAGAAGAACGCTCGGTGAACAGTCAGATTGGTACTGGTAGAGAAAAACGAAGAAAACGGGGGATAATGGGGAGAATGAAAACGATGAGTGTGGAAAAGAAGAATGAGGAACGCGGTGTTGCAGCTTGCAAAGGGGACGAACATACGCGGAAAAGAGAAGTAGGAAAAGCGACCAAAAATGAAAAGCGCTTTTGCTATCTTCTCTATCTACTATGCCGCTGCAATCAGTTATAGGGAGACACGTCGATACGTCTGCTTATCCGTGTGGACGTCGATGCGCCACATCGTCACGTAGATACACGTGAGTGTGAACTGCCGCGAATTGGTATCAGTGGTCGCGCATAGCGAACTGCAGATACGGATGTTGTGTTAGTGGCGAGGATGCTTGAGAGCCTCCATCAGTGGCTCGGATCTCGATATCCACTTTATTGCGCAAACGTATATTCACAGAAAAATATGAAATATTCTGCATTTCGTGGCTGAGCCACCACGACAGTTTCGTTTATACCGCTTCCTTTGCCAATTCTTTCCCTGCTCTCAAGTTCATCTCTCTCCGTATATTCCGCAGAAAGCTAAACCTGTCCCCGTTCGACGAACTATCTATTCGTTTGATGAAGAAGCTCCGTTTATTCGATCATAGTTGTCGTTTATAGACTACAAATTCACTATACTAAAATTCACTCCTCTTGCCCTAGATTGTTTACCTTTTATTATCTTTATGTTTCTAGCCACATAATATTCTGAGATTGCAACGGTAATAAATAATTTACGAACTATAAAATCTGTTCGTAAAACCTATCCTAAATTCGTATAATGAATTTTATATGATATAAAGAAAATAAATTTTATAATAATTATTATCTGAGCGTAAAAAAAGAACGTAAACATATACGTGATTAATCAGTATGTCGTTATTATACAATAAATAAAAGAATGCCATAAATAAAGTCGTTTAACATAATCATTGATCTGAGCTCTTACAAAATACTCACGAAATAATTTATTACTTTCAGAAAAAAATCATCTCTTGATTAATTAATCATCAGATTACGAACATATATCTTATTAAGACATTTATCTCGACTCGAATCATTGAATTCAAAAATTATGTAAATTGCCAGACGGATTAGGTTATAAAAAAATTTGACAAATCGATTGCATTATAAAGATAAGAAAAATATTACAATACACTACGAAAAATCATTGCATTCTATTTGACACTCGCAACGCTCTCGAAATTATTTCATTCAAATGTTAAACAAGGACAAATAAATGCTTGTGAAGGCCAAATGGAACTTACCTCTACTACTAGTTGCAATAAGAGATCGTATCAAATGAGTTCAATGTCGCAAACAAAAAGCTTTTATAAATTTTAAAATTGAGAAAGTTTGTTTTTCTAATAAATTTTTACTAACTGTTTTTATTTTCATAATAACGATATACATTTTTCTTACGAAAAAGAATTTTTCTGCTTCTGCAAAATGTATTCATATTTGTTTGAATTATTATTGAAACTCACGGTTTCTTGCTTTCATCACATGGCAAGTAGGTTCATTGCAAGATAACTCGACATATCCCCCAAAATGGCGAACATTGTGTAATGTTGTACATACAATGCCCGGAACCTCTTGATAGCACAATCATGAGCCAAAGCAAACGCGACTTATCTATGATCGAACCAGCCAGGCTGCAGTTGTACGCTAATCGTGCGTGTACACCGCGGTTGATACGTCGCTCGTAATGCAACTCCGGTCTCGCGAGGACGGTTTGACAGCTTACATTTCGACGATCGATTTAGTGCGAACGGATTTGGATTGAATGCGCGTCCTTCGGAATTCCGGCGTCTCACTGTCAATCTCCATCTTTCATTGTGTTAATTGGATTACGGAATTTAAGCTGCACCTCGACGATTGAACGCATTTAGTAGCTGGATAAGCATATTAATCCGCGACTCTCGAATAAGTCGAGCTTATTAACGCGATAAGGTGCAGCATGATGAAATGCCGTCATACGTCTTTGCTTTCTGCGGATGCTGTCACGAACGAGCTGATGAAATCTTTTGACAATTTACAGAATGTGCGCTGATCGATTTAATAATTTAGCAAGTCAATTTCTTCATTACACACATACGCACAAAGATGCTACGTCTTATACCTACATTGTTATTTATATTTGTTTTTTTAAACCGATTCTATAAAATAATTCAAAATATACACTTCAATTATAATTTATAATTAATTTCAACGTAAGCAATTAAAAATTTAAAAAAATATGTTATTTTAAGTGTAATATATTTCAGAATTAAGGTGTATGTTAATAATTATTTTACTGTAAGGTTAAATAGACTAAAAATGCTCTGTAATTAATACTGCATATGCTAATGCACTAAAGATGCCTAAAGCGATAATAAATATGCATTAGCTATTATGGGCAAAAATATGCCGTGCTAGAGAAGATTGCAGATAGTATAATCAATAGAATCGATTACATCTTTCAGTCAGAGACCATGCCCTCCTCACCTTTGCTTTCACTCGGTAGTCGATGAGCCTACGCCCAGCTAATTAGCCACGAAGCCAACCAGATAATTAGTCTCTAATGGCGTTCCATGCCGCGTCACTTTGTTCTTGCTCTACTTTTTTCTTATCGTCATTGGAAAATCGCTAATATGACCCAACTTTATGTATCATTTTGTGCGAAATGTGGAAATCAAGAATATATCCGAAATATAAATTTCAATCATTTAACGAATAATACTAAAGAACAAATCGAGCAATTATAATCAATTTATTATTTAAAATTATTTCATAATTTTTCTGAGTAGAAGTAACGGCAAGGATAATATTATGGAAGATAAGATAAAAGATGATAGTGTTTATCACAGCAGCATTCGTAATAAAAGCGTTAATTGATTTATTGCTAGAAATTGAATCAATGAAATAAAATAAATCTAGCTTTTAAATAATTTGAAATGTAAACTTATCATTAGGACCAACAAGTGGAGGATTTAAGCTAACTGTTAACGTTGGTGATAAATAAGTCAAGTATTAAATACGCCTCGCAAATTAGTGTAATTTCACCACCTTAAGCATGGCATAAGATACGGAAATAATATGCAACATTGCGAAAATCTTAGCAACTGAAACTCTTTAGAACGTAATATTAGAATTTCTGGCCGCACATTAAAATAGCGCCTTCTGGAAACTAGAGTTAACGTAGCGATTTACGTTATTTTCACAAGATCCGACGATCTACTGGGCTCAGAGGAATTAAAACTTTCCAGCGTCACAAGTTAGCTTGCTCCCTTAGCACAGTTATACAGTTCTTACGACTAAGACCCCTGCTCGAAAAATTACTCCAGCATGATAATTGTATCTTGTCACGAAACATGCTTGTACGTAGCGTGGTCGCGGAACAAAATGCCTCTCGTGTCGCCTTTGTGTTTCAGATCGACGTAATTTGATTTAATTAATCGGCGTTATAAGTGCAGAGGTTTAATGTGATACGATTAATTATGCTTCATGGTTTTATACCGTCGTTTTATGAAATGATGAAGTATAAAATACGCAAACATTTGTGGCAATATACAAATCGAAGCGAAGGTGGCAAGACGAAGAATCGAAGCGTCAGTATGGGAAGCGAAAATGGGACCGCATACGTCAGCGCAATTTCTACCTTTGTCGGCAATCGAACCGGCGTGAACGCGCCGAAAACGCTGTGCATTCATGCGACCCCGTCATTATGCACGCGATATAATATGCAACTGCATTGCGACTCAGCAATCATCGGCACGGCAGCCTCTCTGCGCGTCATTCGAATTTGCGAGTGCATCGAGCCATGGTTGCTAACGACCTAGGGATGCGAGATGGTCGAACAATCCTAAATTCCAACCGAATTCTACCGAGCGGTCAGGACGTTCGTTCTCATCAGCAATGCCACGCCGACTAATTGTAGTTATGTTTTGCGGTACCTACATCAGGTACTTACACTCGCTCGATGTTAAACAGGTGAACGTGGCCTTGTAACGCGCTTCCGACGAGATTTATTCGACGCTCGGTGAAAATCACAGCGTTAAATGCATCTACGTCGGCGTTTGTCTCGCCGAATCGTTACCACGGATTTACGTGTTTCTCCTACAAATTTAAGGACTTTAGATTAAATCCGAAGGAGAAACATGTAAATTTGCGTATATCGCGTAATGGAATAACAAACGAAGCGCGCGCAGTCACAGAAGAACAAGAGATATAATTATAGTATTTATAGTTGGTAGAAATTGTTACCTTTGGAGACAGATGTACCTTCCACGGAAATTCTGTTGTTCTTCGATCCTGGTAAAACTAATCTCTTACCGGGACGAATAAGTATTTAAACGATAGGAATCGATTTTTTAATAAAGTCGCACTTTAATAGCATAAAATTGAATCTCAACAAATTTAATTAAGGCGCGATGGGAGATTATACGATATTCATACTGCGCTACTCTTTTATTAAAATCCACTAAAAATTCCCGCATACAACGCGGCCCTGCGTACCCACCGTGTCATGTAAATAGGGCTTTAATCCGCGTTTCATCTAGGCGGCAGAATCTATTTCATTTCCGAAGCCCAAGGAACTCCTTCCAATCGCCTGGATCCCGCGCGACCGGCATTATATTTAAATATTCATCGGCGATCTCTTATATGAAAGTCTCGAGCGCACCATTACCGAATGGAAAAGTTAATTGCTACTTTGCATAATAATTCAATGGCAGCAAAAAGTTCATCTCTTGTCTCCTCTGGGTCGGCAATTCTTTCGTCAAACCGAAGATCTTGAATATCGGAAGAGAGGTAATTCTGCCATGAAAATAGGAAAGAAACCCGGGGATACTTGGCGCGATTATGTAGCCCTTCGATCAACCTTTGTCAGCCATTCGTAGCGTCAGTTCAATCTTCTTGAACGGAGGGCCCTTTTTCGAAAACGCGTCGCGTGAACGCCCATAATTAGCTTCCGTAATATATGCGCACTTTTCGACGTAAAGTTGCGGTTTCCGTTAAATCTCGACACGAAACGACCCGTTCTTATTAATGTATCCGCAGTATATCGATTTTCACGGCACCCTTGGCGGCACCTTTCGCGCCGCTCAACACTGCCAGATTATCTGATAAAGTGAGCTAAACGCTCAGTAATTATTTCATGATATAATTACTTAATGACATCGCATATTTTTCGTTTTATATTTAATTTATAACAAGGGTACAGATACGGATTAGACGATAATTAAACGTGTCACACATTATGAAAACAATAGAGAGAAATAAAACAAATTGTCTATTCTAATATTAAAACTTTTGTTTTTTTGAAATTGCAGAATAAAATGTAAATTTTTCTTTAAATTTTTATTTCTGCGAGTTTCTACGCAAATGTCAAGTTTGTAAGCATATAGAAGAACATGTTGGCACAAATAAAAAAGAAATAAAAAAGTTAAGTGCACGTTTCACACAATGCGGAATGATGCAGAAAAGAAATTAATAAAATTTTACGTATGCAGTTAAAAACATAGTTACATGTTAAGAAAATAAAATACAAAGTAAGTAAAATTTACGTAGAATAATATTGAAGCTAGTTACTAAAATATATTTTTTACAATATTATTCATTATCTTTGAGTATATTACATAATTATTTTGATGACTTAAACTAAATTATTTTCAGACTGTATCTAGCTAAATTTTTAAATAATTCAACAAAACTATACTCTTTCCGTGTGATATATAAAAAAAATAAAATATATTATAATAATATATTTTCATAAATAATTAAAAAATTCTTTATCATTCTTTAATTGAGCTTGTACATTGATTTTATTTTCTTCAGTCAAAGTCGTCTTTCATTTGCCAGCTTAACAAAATCGGAAAGCGTATAATTTCCCGTCAATCGTAACTAGATGAGAACTTTCTCGCCGCAGAGAACTCGTATGCCGCTATTTATTTTCCTCCGACTTTAGCGAAACGCGGAAATTGTCCGAGAGACATCCGGCGAGGACCACGCTTACGTAGTCACGAAAGCGTATATGCGCCGCGTCGTGTTAAATCGCCGTCGTAATTACTTCCAAGCGAAATTAAAGGATTTCTCAGAAACAGCGCGAGAGGATCCGCGCCGCTTTCTAATCATACCTACACCCGTCCTGTCAAAGCTCTTTCCTTTGCGATTCGATTGCGCTGTTAATGTATATATCCCGTTCCCTTCCTTTTCGACTCTGGTCCCATCATCGCTACACCTTTCTCGGTTTTCAGTCGCGTTGGTTCTAAATCTCTGAAATCGTAAAAGCGACCTGACAGAAATTCCTTTACGAGTCGCGGTTTACAACTCATTTGGTTCGCCCGATCTCTCAGCCCCTCCTCACCGGTAAGAGAGATGCTAAAGGTCGATGTGGAGAAGAGGAAAGAGGACGCTTTTTATTACAAATGCGACACGCGGCGCATAAATAACACCCGTCAGCTACGTTCACAATGACTCGTTAAGGCTTGTTAGAGTGTGCGAGAAACAGAACCACGTGCCGAGAGCGAAAATACGCCACCACCAGACGCTCCGGTAAAATCTGTGTATATATCGACTGAATTGTATGTGTGATTGTGGATTTCGTTGATACGTGGGATAGCATCTTCCTCTTTATTATTTTAACTCTGATTTGATTTATTTTTTTAATTTGTCATATTAAAATTAGTCAAATTAAAAAGTCGCATTAAATTTCTATTCCTAATTAAGATTAAAGACATGCTTTTCTCGCTTTGATCACAATTTATTTACGATAAATGTTACGTAGAAGCAAATTAAAATAAAATATAATTATTGGAAATATTATCGAATTTAGAAATATATCAATTATTCCTTCTGTTAAAACTGGCAAACATTTCAACGACATTATAATACTTTCATATAAAATCCGAATAAAATGTTGCGTGGCAATTTTAATGCAATTAATAGAACAGCTTGATGATGATACACGTAAACAGATTACATTCCATTACGAATATCGAAAATGTGCATTTCATTCGGAAACTGATTTAATACCTTCCGATATCAAGCTCGAGCACCCCTTTAAATATTAATATCGCATTTTCTCGTCGCGATCAATAGAGGGCAACTCTGCTCCTGAACAATATTATGTAGTAAAATTCTGTTATTAAGATAAAAGAACTCTAAGAAAGAAAATAAGTTTCGCTTTGGACTTTCTCGCGGGTGTGGCCATCATCATTAAGTCACCGGGATGGAAGAAATGATTTACTATCAACAACTTTTAAAACGAAAGACCAATGACGAAGAAGAACAGAAAATATATTATGGAAGAAGGGGATCTTTAATGATCGGAGTTACCTTAACGATGGAACTATAAGCGGAACTGACTTACGCTTCTCCCTATTCTTTATCAGCTCATTACCTTATACGACAAAATCGGAAAGTTTGACCTATTGTTACTCCCTAGCGTCATTTTCTTAAATCTCTTGTATGAGTGTGGTCTTCATCGAATTTTCATCGTATCGATCTACCCATGGCTTTCGTAATAGCGATTTAAGAAAATACAAATGTAAATTGGAATCATAAGAATATTTTATAATTAATATTACATTATTTATATATATAGATTTATATATACATATATATTATATCGTTACACTGTATATAATCATGAAAATATATATTTTTTAAAGGACCTCATCTTTAGGGAAAAATAATAAAAATGAAATATTTCAATGTATACATGTATATACATTATATACAATATATACATTAAAATATTTTATTTTTATTATTTTTCCCAAAAGATGAGATTTTAAAAATATATGTTTTTTGATTATATACGGTGTAACGATATAATGTACATATTAGGTGTAGTAAAAAGAAATCCATTATTTTTCCATTCAATTTCATGCAAAAATATTGGATTTCTTTTTACTACACCTAATATAAATAACGTAATATCAATCATAAAATACAAAAATACAAGAATAATATAGATCACATGTAAATAACTACAGACAACACGGGGACAATAGTATTCTCGACATTATATACAATAGAATGCGATTGACTAGGAATGTATAATGGAGTACTCGAAGTTACGAATCAGCGCTTTTTACTCGCTGGGTCGCCGTATAATAAGGGAAAACGTAAACGTTTATACTGTGATAAATCCAATGTGATGTTAGAGAGTGCGCACACGTGTGCCCTCGAACTGCTCTGCGGGGGCGAATGAGAGACGCAGAAGAGGGATGACACTTCTCTTAACGTATCTTAAGAAAACACTGAAGATACAAGAAAACCGGCTACGAACGTAAACCTAGCGCGGATGAGCGATCCTTCCATAACCGCCTTCTTTCATCGCAAGATTTCGTAAATATTTGTCGTAGAATTCGATACAGGTCTTCCCACGGACTGCTCTTGATTTTCCGAGAGATTTTAAGCGGGATTGCCAGCGCATATACACATAATTCCTTACTCGTAATTTTCTACAGTACCGTTACGACTTCCGCTTTTTTCCAATCTATACAATATAACTCGATTAATAATAATTTACTTCCGCTTTATTCCCTTGCGTCTATATTCGTAGATATGAAAAAATATTTCTCTATCTAGATTGATGCTCAATTTCATTACGAGAATACAATCGAATGTGCTGTACAAATAATTACACTTAATGCATGACTAAAAAAAGTACATGTATATGAAATAATAGCGCAAATATCATTTCTATCGACAAACTGTTGAAACAGTTTATTTCAAATCCGCGAATATGAGTATCGTCGTATAACAGATCCGATTAGTCGTGTCGATTTTTGATTTATTTGCTATTACAACATCACGGATGTTTTTATTTTTAATAAAAAATTCATAAATATATATGAAATCATTTTATATAATCGAGGCTTGTATATTTCAGTAAAAAAGAAATCGCTTCGCTTTAATTTCGTATCTTCTTGGAACTATATGCACAGAAATGATTTTCAATAATCGAGATTAAAGGGGATCCCATTTGTCTACAAATTTATCGCCAGCAGTATCGTTTGCCTACATTACTTTTGCCTACAGTTCGATTGTCTATAGCTCAATTGCTTACAAGCACTTTTGCACACATATAAAATTTTCAGAGACGAAATATTACATTTGTCTACACATACTATTGCCTACGTTCAATTGTCTACATGTATTATTCCCTACAAATCTATTGCCTACGTGCACTTTTGTAAACAAATAAAAATTTTAGAAACAGAGTTAGTTTGCTTACGTGTATTATTGGCTATATGCAAGCAATCGAGTTATAGGCAATAATACATGTAGGTCAGGTTAGAATCGGGTTTAAGTCGGCGGTAGGGTCGTGATAAGATCGGAGAGTTAGGTTGTGATTGGAACATTTGTTAATCACGATCAAAATGTAAGGTATCGTGTTATTGTCACTGTAAGCAAAAGTAATTCGATTTCTAAAATTTTTATTTATATGCAAAAGTGTTTGTAGGCAAATGCAACCATATCGATTAAAGCACACGATTTATTCGTGCGTTATTTTATCACCTACTCGTTAATGAAAACAGAAATATTCGATTCTCTAGAGGTAGGGAAAGACTTCGTCGCTTTAAATTCACTCTGTCTGTTTTACGAGGCTATAACCTGCATACAGCTTCCCATTCTCTTTTCTTCTCCCCGTGATAGCAGCTTTTTCTTGAATTTACAAATTGTGAAAATTGTTGTATGCTGGAATTTCATTAAACATTTTATTATCCGATATCCTTGTCGGATTTTATTAATTTGGGTACAGTCATGTAAATCATGTTAAAATTTAAATGAAAATAAATTAAATTTCCGATCTAAATAAGAGTACTTTTTGATTGATAATGACTATTCAAAGATTATTCAAATTAATTTAAACAACTTAAATTCAATTTTCTAAATTTCTTATTTGTTAAACCGGATTTTATTTGTGATATTCTCTTTGCTACATTTTAATGGAATCTGTGACACTTACCAATTACTAATTCAATCTTTCCTAATGGAAAAAAATATCGCAAAGACCCTTCACGTAAAAAGTTTCCAATAAAATCAAGAAGTGTTTGTGCTATATTAAATTAAGAAAGAAAAAGATATTGATATTAAAGGAATAAAACTTTCAAAGATAAAAATTTCAGAAAAATTTCAATTCCGACAATTTCGACTTCCTCGTAGTGAACACGAAAAATCTGCATTCCTAAATTATTATACAACGCATTTCTATCTTAGCGTTGGGGGAATGGGAAAAGGATGGAATGGAGATGTAAGTAAAATTGTGGTGATGAAGGGAAGATGAATTCAGCGTAGCATCAGGAAAAAGCAGTCGAAGTATCGCGATCTCACTGCGCTACGATAACTAAATGATATTATTAGCCTTAAATGAGATGGAAGTGAAGCGATAAGATCGAGTAAGCAATGATGCGTTATGGCAGAAAGAGAAAGAAAGGAATAAGAAAAATAGTATGGATATATGCATTAAATATGAAACATAAGAGCATCATGAAATCATAAGAAAAATAGAGCGCGAAAAACGTTGGGTTGGTACGCGAAGGTAAATGCTATTTAACTACCAACGAATCAAAAAACTTTTCACTACTCGTGAGTAACGCGATAGATGTGAACTAAAACATTTATTTGCAGACAAGAAAAATGGAATTACAATAAAGTGAAATGAAGTTCTGACGATTCTATCTAGTTTCGCGTATCTTCCATCGGTTTGCCGTGACCGGACGGTCGGCTAAGATCGCGAGCAACTTTTAAATTGTCCTTGTTCAGTTTTGTTTTGCGCGAGTTTTTTATCGCATAAGGTAAGCACCGATTCTTTCGCGGATCGTACCGAAAATTCGACGTCGCGCTATAAGGAAAGTCCACCAGGGAGGAATCTCATTGTTATTCAACGATCGTGCACGCCTGGCGAAAATCCGTCGAAATGTTTAGCTTAAGAACAGCTCAGCGGCGAACAATCGCCAAAGTATTACGCGTGAGTATCTATCGTAAATATAATATATAGTATATATATATATATATACACACACACACACATAATCAAATGTCCTAATTTCCCGAAATATTTTTTTTTAGAATTTTCTCTTTTTTTATTTTTTTAAATCTTTCTCTTTTTATATTATCCCAATTTTAATCTTATTATACATATTACTCGTGTTTTAGTTTTTAATCCATTTTATCGAAAAAAGATCGAACTAATTGTTTGTGAAATTTGGAACATTCTGAAGCGATTTTTTAAAAATAAACTAGCTAAATAATTGTCCAATTCTGGTTTAAGCTAGTAAAGAATCGCGTTTACTGGAAAGCCAGGGAAGCATTAGCATAAAACTGGTAAGACGAAAGATTTAACGTAGTGAAAAAGGTGCATGTAAGCTACACTAATCGCAAAAGTAATTATCGACAGGATAAATATCTCGACGCCCGTAACTTGCTCCGCTTTTAGAATATCCAGATGTACATGGTTCCCCTTTTGTTGGTTCAAGTACTCTTCGGCAGTCGTGCTGATATTTCAGGAGAGAGAGAGACACTTGTATCTTGGTACAGTAACATATGCGGCAGGGTGTTATCATTCCCTCTCAACGATAATATTGCTCTTGCCGCCGCGTGCGTTTCTTCCGTCGGTGCATTTACTTTGGTCTATCCGACACCGCGTACAATACTAGTGTTCTCGCTTTTTCAGAGGAATATAAATGTGGGAACAAATTCCTATAAAAGTGCCTCCAAATCGCCGACGACAATTTTCAGCATAAGAACGCGTCAATTCGCTCGCAAAAGAAATACATGCACGCACGCGTGTGATATTTAGTATTTGCGTAAAACAATTGTGATAGTGGCGATTTAATTTTACAAAATAAATGTTCGAGCACACGTCGCATCAAGAGAGTAACTTGAATATTCATCAAATATACCGCCTAAACGTGCGCTTTATGATGCTCGCAAATTTTTGCAAACGTGCGATATTTGCACGATTACATTGTTCGCGAAATAAAACGGCGGCGGCAGAGGGAAAAAAGCAATTGGCCGCAAATGTATAGACGTAACCAATTATATTTGAATCACGAAAAAGCAAATACGTACCACGCTGTCATACGTACATTTTATGAAGAAATATAAATTTATGAAGCATGAAACAAAAGACAATCTCATTGTCTCATCTGCACTATAGAAGAAAATAAAAATAGCATATTATCAAATAGTAAACTTTACAATTTAATATTTTTATCATCAAAAATGGAAAATATCGACAATATAACTATTTATGATTATTTTAATTTATGTGTAAATATATATACAAAAAGTCGACTTGACTGAAAAGTTGACTTTTATACAGATTTTCGATTAGAATATTGAACGATATTTGGACACATTGATTTCCGGCACAGTTTAGCAACTTTATCTAGACAGATACAAAAAGAAATTTTACCTTTAGAAAAACGCGTTTTTGCGTTGCTGCAATTTTCATCTATAATCTAATACACAAAATAATAAACAAAAAAATCTTGCAGATTACGTGTGTAAACTACGTGCGTATATTTCGGCTTAATACTCTATAGAATCTGTACCGAAACTTGAGTTGACATAGTCAAATAAAAAAAAAAATATATATATATATAAAATGTAGAAATTATAATTATTTGATAATGTATATTTTTAAAATTTTATTTTAAAAATGTATGTCCACACACATATGAAGAGATTCCAAAATAATGCAGATTATAAAAGTTATATTTAAGATAACGTATTAGTTAATGGACAGTTAGTGGACATGACCCAATTGTTGGAGAAAAAATATTCAATATTAAGCTTTTAATGATATCTACAACTCTAAATTCTTTATTTAATAAATTTATTATTTAATTGGGTCGTATATAGTAATGAATACATTTATTTTACTGTATAAAATAAAATAATGCAGATAAATTCTTCGTTGCTCGATTTTTCAATTTGATTATTTAAATTTTTCATTTTCTTTTTTTCTGAAAAAAGATTCGAATTTATTGTCAATCATAAAAACATAGTACAAGTAAAGTATGGATATGCATCTTTAAAAAATAATTATAATATTTTAATAAATATATATAAATATTAAAAAGTTAAAAACATTTTCGGCAAGAAGATAAAGGAGAATTGTTAAACAAATAATAAAATTTTTTATTCCATATCACAAGCTTCAAGAAAAACTTTCTCATTACATTATTTCTAAAGAGTTAGAAAATGTTTGTTTTTAATCCTGAAAATTGAACAATAAACATGATAATAAGACAGTGGTGCAAACAATCGTTTAATACACTTGAATGAACGTCAATACGGTTATTCCCTTGAGATTTTCATCGTTCATTGGCAAAGTCGGGAGCGATTGTCATTCGACATTCGTCAAAAGTTCAAGGGAGAGAGATTTGGAGCGGAGCCAACGGTTGCTCGTTACATATGTGTGCGGGTACGTACGGATGCAAGTGCGTTGTCTGTCGGGAACGTCTCGAAAGTGAGTCACTTTCTACCCTCGTTTCGATTCCTTGATGGGGTGAGGTGGAACGTCCGCCACGAACCAGACGTGCTCGAAGAAAAACACGAGAGAGAAGTTCGACGATGGAACGGGATGGGAAGAAGAGTCATCGCAAAAAGGATACAAAAAACACTCTCGTAAAGATGTCGCTTCTTATATTTCCAACGCGTTGCTCGAAATATCAGAACGCCAGGAACTGGGCGCGGAAGAAAATCTCGATGGTAAGAGGGAGAGGTAGGGAGAGGAAAATACTCTCGCGAGGAAAAAAGTAATTCGCTGCAGTGCATCTTGGGATAGGCTACAGGGGGTGGTGTGCTCGCTTGTGGCGAGCGTAAATCTCGATTCGAGAAAATGAAATTTGTGCTGTGGTGCATCCCAGTGTCAATTTTTACGGTGTATATGTGTCGCGTGTCTGTACTCGCGCACGCGTTTTCCACGTTTCCGCGTCGTTGGATTATTTTTATCGCATGCTTCCCGGCACGCGCGATATTTTTAGTTTGCCTATAAATCACGCTACGTGGATTGCGAAGACGAATTTAAATTCAACGATTGAACGTGCGTGACGTTTTCGATAGCATCGTGTTTTTATCGCGCTACACAAATGCATTGATATTACGATTATCAATATAATGACATTATGAATGATACGATGCGAGATAACGCGTGTATTAAAATATTGAAATATTACAAGTATTGCAACAAATCTGTTTCAACAAAGAAGCAAATTTTCGAATATTTATCGAGAGTTTATTTTCATCTCTTTAATATAATTAGTATCTTTCTAATAGATATTAAAATTCGTATGAATTGCAAACAATTGTAATAGAAGCACGTGATTATTTTTATCGCAATAAATGAGACAAAAAGAGCATAAGAGACACATGAATAATAAAAAAACAAATAGGTTTCTAATGCAGTGTATTGAAAGTGTAAGTGTATATAATTTATTCCAATTAAAATATAATTGTATTATGAGCCAAAACCAAAAAAATTATATTATGATACACGTTCTCAATATTATTTGTAAAGCTATTCGACGTTAAAATATATACTAGACATCAATATGTATTAAATACGGTACGATAAAAATCGGCGCACTCTACCTGTTTCCTGGCTATATAATATTACTTTAAACTAATCGATGTATCAACATGGAGAGATATTTACATCAAG
Organism: Atta colombica; assembly: GCF_001594045.1. Taxonomy (NCBI): domain Eukaryota; kingdom Metazoa; phylum Arthropoda; class Insecta; order Hymenoptera; family Formicidae; genus Atta; species Atta colombica. The sequence goes on from NW_017259185.1 coordinate 3,960,617, forward strand.
TTCAATATCGATTTGATGCATCGTGCGCCCTCAAATTTTGCGATTAAAACTGCGAATAACAATGTGTGTTAATAGCCTTCAATCATGTTCTTTTTTTTTTAATATTTCAATACAAAAATTGTATATATCAATGCATATATCAATTTCGTAAGTCGTATATCTAATCGGCCTCAGAAATTGAATATGCCATTAGGAATTAAATATCCACTTTAGGTCATGTATTTAATTCACACTGAGATCAAATTTAATGCAGTTCATTGATAAAAAAGCATTTCATTTACATTTGATTTTCGATTTAATTAATAACTAAATATGTCAATAGACGATACGAATATTCAGATTGTGGGAATTATCCGAGATAAATCATTTCATCGGACAAGGAACATTATTTACGGGAAAAAGCACAAAGCCCAACGCGAAATCGAGGAGGGAATAATAAATCGCGACGTGAACGCGCAATGCTTGTTTCAACGAAAACCGAGCGTGAGGAAAATGGTATACGACGGAGAGGACCCGTAAAATTGTCGCCGGTATCGCGACTTGTCTACTTTCCCGCGTTTTTACGGACGTCGCGTTCTCGCACGTAGATGATTTTCTTTCTTCATGTGGCATACACGCGGATACATTATTCATCGCGTGATCATGCGCTTGGAATATCGGGCCGACAAGTTAGGCACACTTCCGACAATCCGTCGTACACTTTCGCAGACTTCGCAAGCAATTGAGAAGTCAGTACCGATTTGGTCAAAAATGCATCCGACGATTAGACCTCAAGTAGAATCGTTGCAACCGTACGGAATGATTCAAACGTTCGAGTCCACTGGGACAAGTCGAGGAGAGAATTACGTATCCGAGGACTCCGGAAATATCCGACGACGCGGTCCCCGTACGATAGTATTCAGTAGATAGTTCATACCAGACAATTTCACTGCTTAATTATTCCCCGCTCTGCGTTTTGCCGCTCTCGCGATAGAATGCAAATGAACGTTTGAGAGTTTTTGCGCAGAATAATGAACAGCGGTCTACTACGCGGCTTTGCAGGATGTTCGGCTGTGAAAACGTTCGTAATTTTGTAGTCAAATCTCCGATAGCGGATCGAATCAAGAAAATGCAAGCTTATTATTCCCTCACCAAGATTAAAAAATACCGTTTTATTTAAAAATATTCAATCTGATTATATATTAAAATTTAATTTTGTATTAAAATAAAAAATATTAAAATTATACATACATATTAATAAATAGTATATTATTTATTAATATATATTATTAAATAATGTTAAAAATAAAAATAACAGAATAACATAATTATTTATAATGTTAACAACAGCCAATTTCTGTGTGATATTTTTTCCATAATATAACATTCTTCATAAATTAACTTTATTCGAAAATCTAGTTTTAATTTCCCTCTCTTTCTCTATAGTATTCTCTACCAGACCTGCATAATCAAGACCTAATTAAGTGAACGGATCACACAAGCGCTCTTACCCTCTCGAACTAATCGTTCAAACCGGACGAGCTGGCAAAAAGCGAGTGCTTTGAGCTTACAATCGCACACGTCATTCGCAAAACCGCGTATATGCACAGATGAATTGAAAAAATTGTTCGGCGTCGAATAGCATTGTTTTAATTGATTAAACGCGATCGTTAATACGCAGTCAATCAAGTAAGAGTCATGAAAATGTTCATTTGACCACGTTAAATGATAAAAAAGAATTAACTCAATTTTTCATATTAAAAAAATATATAATTATATTTGTAATCGGCACGACGAGTTTACCTATTAAATTTTACTTGTAATTATTCAAAAATGTTGAGATATCAGAGATATTAATTTAGTTTTCTCCTGCCATGAAGAGAATGACTAAAATAGTTTCCTTTCTTTTGTTAAAGCTTGCCATTGTGTTCCGAAATTAAAGCTTCAGGTGCTGCGTGATGCTTTTAGTCTTAATAAGACACAGATTTTCTTTTGTCCACATATATTAATCCACGTTCCTAATGCAAGCATTACGTGCTAATACCTATGTTGGATAATTTAGAAGTTCTAAGAATTGCTACACATAAAATAATGCGTTTAAGTATCAAGTTTGGAAAGATGTATTAATTATATAAGTAATTATATAGGTAACCCTGAACCGCGCACCGAAATCAACATGAGTTGTGATAATGGAAATTAAAAATTAAGAGTGTATAAAATGCAGTGTAAACGCATTATATTAAATTTATCTCTGCTTTACACCGAACCGAGATAAAACTGAATTTTCCATAACATTAATTATTCCTGAAATTAGACGCGCATTACTTAATTAAATTTTCAATGACCGTGTTAGCAAGATAACATTGTAAAATACGCTTTCTCTCTCTCCCCCCCTCCCCTCTTTCTCTCTCTCATGATTTATTTTATTGAAAAGTAATCTTCAATAATTTCCAAATAATGAATCTGCGAAAATAGGAATGCTTATACATGTATTTGTACGTGAAAAACATAATAATGAAATAATCAGTGTTATGAATTTTTCCATTTTTGTTCTACAAAAAATTTAATTATTTAATAATTTAATTATTTAATAATATTTTTTAAGTCACTTGTGTAATAAATGATAGTGTTGATGATTTAAAAAATATAGAAAATTAGTAAGTTTTTAAATAATTAATTAATAAAAACAAACGTAATTTAATGATTTTCTATATAAATAAGACATGATAAATTAACGAAATATTTTTTTATATATCTTACATCTTGTTATAAGAAGATCAAAGACCGTGTTCATAATATTATAAAAAACATATTAATCTATCGTCGTAAAATATTGATTATACGCTAATATAAAAGCGGAAAATGAGTATCAAATGTACACATTCATAAATCGTGAGGAGGTATTTACCCGTGTAACCATATTCTCATTTGTCACTCCATACGAATATTTGCATACTTGAAAACGTTATTTGTATCAATCATCGCCGTTTTTGAAATGTAACGTATTTACATTACATTCCAATCACTGAATAATTAATGTACTTTCGTCTGACGGAAATACATAATTATCGAAACTGTCGTATCAGTTACTATCTTTGAATGCATACATTTAAATTTCCATACGAACGCTTATTTAGTTTATTCATAGAAAATGTTATTTCTATGCTTGCTCCTAGAACTCATGTTCCTGAATAAGAAGAAAACGGATATATGTTGCTCTATGTATATGTAATATATTGCTCTATCGTAAATGAGTGAACTATAAAAGTTTCCGTAAAGTATACACATATTCTTGTATCTGTGTTATGTATATGTCGAAGATCGGATTTATGCGCGAACGATGTGATACGTAAAAAATTTTATGAAACCTCGTCACGCCATAATCTTTTTACATACAATGCAAAAGTTGAGTTTCTGTATTAAAAAAAAAAAAGTTTACTCGCACGGAGAAAAATCATGGAAAATTTATGAACATCGTGGAATTGTTGGACAATATTTTGTAATTATATAATTGAACAGATATATTCATATTATTATATCTCTAACTATCCAATCGCTGCAAGCTATCCAAATTAGGGACGTATTTATATCATTTAATTAACAGCCTTTGAATAAATGATGCGATTGTGCGGTCGTGTACGCTCGAAATTTGCCGCAATATGCGCGTTCTTGTACAGAGAGGGCAATGCACGATTTCTCACAGCAGATGCAACGAGCTGTCGGTATCGTCTTGTACAAATAATCATGGCAATCCTTTCCTTGATATAACAGTCGTACCGCATAAACTTACGCATTCACGAGAAGAGTCAGGCTAAAATTAAAAAAAAAAGAGACAAAAACAGAAAAAAAGATAGAAAAAGGAAAAGAGAGCGAAAAAGAGCTACCAGCTGGAAATCTACTCAAATCTAAATATTTAACTCAAATTTCTCTTGAAAATAATTTACCGATGTTTACCGTTATAAAACGAATCTTAATGTTCTAGCACATCAACCACAAAGAATTCAACTGTTCTTTAATTTGACGAAGCAGATTACTATATACTCTTTTTCAATAATTTATACGACCGAAGTTGAATTTTTAGCAGAAACGAGATTGCAAACACGAATCTGAATAGTTTGATGTAAGTGATTCACAATAGAAAAAAATGTAGTACCTTTAATAAAAAAATGTTTAATTAAGGTATTTTTTAACAACAACCAAATATTTTGTTTATATAACAGAAAATTTAATTGCTTCTGCTCGACATATTTTTACTTTTGTAAATAAATAAAATATTTATTTACACTAAAAAGTTTGTTTGGTATAAAAAATATTTTGGTTATTTACAAAGCTGTAAAGTGTATTGAGTAAAAACAACTAAATTTTTTGTTGTACAAATAAAATATCTGATTGCTGTTTAAAAAAAACCAGTTTTGCTAAAGGCATTCAATTTTTTTCCTAGTGCATTTTTATATTCTATTGTATTTTTATACACACACATATATATGTATGTATATATATATATATATATTCATATATTTT
>NW_017259185.1:3965216-3967726 GCF_001594045.1 Atta colombica
TCTTTTGTCCAGATATTAAATTCTTAATCAATAATTTCGACAAATATATATCTTATATTGTTTAAAAGTATATCTTATCTTGTATTTAAAATCGAAAATGTCAAGTTTTTCATAGCATGTATTATTATTTTTAATTAAATTCTAAAAAAATTAATAACTTCCATTTATGCAACAACTTTACACTAATAACTTAAAAAATAAATTTTTGTTATTAGATCTTGTTCATCAATAAATATAAAACTATGATATAAAAACTCTACAATAGAACATTTTGCTTGTATCTGTATGTATTTCAGGTGACTTATCGTTTTCACTAGAAGGAATTACAAGCACCAAGGAAGAGAGACGAAGAGGCCACGTGAAGCCTGGAGACAGGTTCGACCGATCGATTGGTAGAGCAACAAAGCCATTATCTGCTTCAGCCGCTCAAGCACAAGGTAAATTGTGTCCGTGTGCTGGAGTAGGTCTGTTCCACCGGAAGTCAAAGGGTCACTCTCTCGACCGACTAAAGCTAGTCGAGACGTCAAGCCGGTACTATATGTTAGTCACTTCCGATCCATCAAGATCTTTGTAAAGTTTCGATCTATCAACGAGTGCTCTCACGTAGTATTGAATCACTAACAATATATACAAAATTTATTTCATTTTAGGGATACAGTTAATTATTTTGAAATCATTTTCAGAAAAAAATATTTCAAAAAATAATTGATATAGTTTGAAAAAAAATAAATAATAATAAAATAAATTTTCGACAATAAAATCAATTTATTCCTCTTCAAACTATGCAATTTTTATATGAAACATTTTTCTCGAAAATGCTTTTCTTTCAAGATAATTGACTGTATTACTTAAAATAAAACACTACAAATTCTCAATATACAAATTCTCAATATAAAATATCAGACTTGTGAATTTGGTATTTTAAAAAGAAAAACTACGTGAGTAAGTTATTTTACTAACTTTAAAATATAATATAGAATTTTCTCAATTTCCTATTGCAAAAATGAAAATCAAGAAATGAAACAAAAGACAAGAAAATAAGCTTAAGTGCATCTTATATAACAAAACAATTTTATATCTCTGATTTATTAAAATGACTATTCTTGGTTTGTTAAAAATTCCTTCAATTCCTCTCAGGATATGTGGAAATAATTGAAAATAGCTATTTATATCTACACTGAGAGACAATGTTATTTGTCTGTTATATATATTATATCTACAATGAGAGAAAAATATACTAAATTTTAACGAATATTTAATTGAATAGTACTAGCTAAAAGTAAAAGCTAAACATATGTATTTATTTGGTACAAAAAATTAATTTAACTATTATTCTTTCATTTAGCAAATATTTATTTATCGCAAGTAAATGTTAAATTAGTATTATTCAAAAATATAAAAAATATAAATATTTATTAAAATTTACATATTTTTTCTCAATATCCATTTTCTTAATCTATTTTCTATAAAACACAATCAAACATAAACTCTATAATTTAAAAATATGCCCACCCAACTTTTAAGTGTGTATAATAAATTTCGTTACACCATAAAAAATGATTAAAATTGTTGATTTTTAAATATAAAAAATTATTACTGTGACTATAGAAATTGTGCTCAAGAATCATTCGTATCACTGTTATTTATATTATATTTATATTATATTTTCATTTACTTAGTTTTATATACTTTAAAGTCAATATATAGTGTAAACATAGATAGTAATTAATCTATCTTTAACGATTCGATATTATAATTAATACTACCAAAAATTATATTTAGAATATATAAAAAAACATATAAAAAAACCGTATCATTATCAAACATTATTATAAAAAGATTTATAATTTGTTTAAAAAATTATATAATGCAAGTATCAAAAGTTCTTAGTTGATTTGAATGTCTTGCAATTTAATAGAATATTTTTTATTTATTTAAAACAGCTAAAATCAACACTAAATATTTTTATTAATATTGATATGTATTATTATATATTAGTACAATAATACTGATACTATTAATATTGATACATGGCTAATTAATATGATATTATATCAAAAACAAATCTGTTTGATAATAACATAACAAAAATGTTGAAAATATAATACTCAGACAAGTTACAAGCTTGTAAGAAACTTTGGCTAGTTATTTGTCATATCATAATGTCCAAAGTTCGATATGTTACGATTGATGATATTAAGACATGACGGTAAGATATGACGTGGGATCAGAAACTTATGCTGCTAACATAAATTGCTAAATTCTTGATATATGTATGTTTCTATAAACCATCACATAAATATATAAAACATCTCGTTACTACACTACCAAAACTTTATTAAAATTAATATCACATAAAGTAAAAGTATTATCAAAATAATATGACTGGTATGCAATTTATTAATTATAAAATAATTTATATAAAGAAAAAATACGTTTATTTCACGGCAAAATTAAATCTCGTGTCAAGTTTTTTCTTCAGAGTAAATCTATTTCAAGATAATGAATGT
>NW_017259185.1:3967826-3977044 GCF_001594045.1 Atta colombica
AATTTTTATAGATCCATTACCTTAAATTAAAATATAAGAGATAATTAAAAACTCACAGATACACGATGTGCAGCAGCCGAGTAGTTGCACAACTACGTCGATCTGAAAAAATACAAGCATATTCAAATTATAGCACAATAATAACTAACGTATGTTAAATAACAATATGTTAAGTAACAATAAATATTTCAAAAAATAACTGCATTGAAAATTCTTTATTTGATCGAATATGACCTTCTTTGCTTCATATTTCATATTGAATAATTCATATTGAATTATTTATTTGTGCCTGAAGTTGATCAAGTAAGCAAGTTGGAACACAAGTTGTTCATTCATATTATTTGAAAAACGAATGTTAGGCAAAAAATAATCTATAATTTCTGAGAATCATTTAGACCTTAAACAAATTTTCATAATCATTGATAAGCAAATAAAAAAAAATCCATGTGCACAACACGTGTGAACAAATTATAATTTAATTTAATTACATTCATGATTGTTCCGCTGTTGCCTCCCTGAGTCACTCTTCTCAGCTTCAATGATATCCCGGAAACAAGATTCAAATATGTCGATAACTTCATTCCCGTGTACGATGCAGGACAAATTAATGCCTGATGAAGACGGCGGATCACTGAAAATTTATAATCGGATTTCGTTATTGCACTCCCAAGACATTTTAAACATATGAATTTCGCGAATTACATATATTTTTAATTAACATGATCAATAATATTGTATGTTAAACCAGTCGCTTTCCATTTTCACATAAGTGATACCGGGTCTAAAAAATTATATATAAGTATTTAGATAATATTTAGATAATAACGCACTATTTGCTTACGGTAACAAAGTTATAATATGAAATACTGGTTCATAATTTCACTTTTAATATATAGTAAGTTAACAAGGCTCAGTGAAGTATAAGTACTTCTTGAGTTTGTAGATTGTAGATAAAAATTCAGTTGAATCTCAAGCACTTGTCAGAAAAGGAACATGCACTCAGTTGAGTTATGATGAGAATTATCCGAGTTTTGTATAAATGTAAAGCAACTATTATTAACATGTAAACGCGATCGATATATCACGATCTTCCGTAAACCTAAATCACTAGCCTGACACTTAAGTATTAAATGTATTCCGCATTCTCGATTCGGGAAATGATAGACAAAATTATAGTCTAAAAAACGAGAGATACAAAATGCGACGCTGTTGGAATTTATTGAAATCTATGTATTAAAGAAGTGATCGTGACAAAGCAATAATTTAGAAGTATTATTATTTTCCTATGTATTATTATTTGAATTCCTACACAATGAATAAATCTCACAAAATACGATAGATAGCCGTATTTCAATAGATAACCGTCGTTTCCGTACGTTTGCGAACCATTGATCGCGAATGTTGATTTCGCGGAATACACGTTAATATTACTAATGCATGTAGACGAATATATCGATCTTTTACTGCATTCTATAATTTAAATCATCAAGCACCATCGCACGTTAGGTTGCATTCGGAAATTTCACTCGTGCCCGAGTGTGTTATTATTTTTGTTTTATGTTTAATGATGAAAAATGGAAGGAGGACACGTTTACTTTGATGCTCACAGCACTTTAAATATGTATTACCCTTTTCATCCTTCTGTTTATTAAATATTAAACAGCGATCTCTACATGAGATTTTAAGGATAAAATTTAAGCTTTAAGTCATAAAAAATCGACCAGTTATAGTCGGTTATTTTTCTCACATTTGACTATGATTGTCAATTTCTTAAAGCTTAAGTTTTACATCTTAAAATCTCATTGTAGACCTCGTTTTAAAAAACAAATGGTACGCACAAATGCTATGAGTGCTAAAGCAAACATATCCTAAACGAGGCATTAGAACACTCTGATAAAGATTTCGATGTAGTTTAACTCTATGCCTTCGAATCAGAAAATGATAGGCGAATCATACTCTAATAGATTAAAAATACAGAGTGCGACACAATCCAAGCAGTACAGAGTCGTCATGAAATAAAATTGGAGTCAAAATGGCTCCGACATGATTCAAATTCAAAATTCAATTTTCAAACAGTTACGATTGTAACATCAATGTCGCCATTTTTCTTACTTGGAGAGATGTAGCATAAGAATCCAGTAAAGATCGAAATTATTATCCGCTTAAACGTTGCAACGAAACAGTAATTCAGTATTATTCGTTTAGATTCTTACCAGTTTTTGACGCACAATAAATACATTCCTCGTAAAATATGTACATACATATTTCAGTAGACAGCCATCATTTTCGATACGCTCATGTCGCTCAGCCGTACATGAATAGTAATAGCTATAATAATTATTCGTAACGAAATTCGGTGTCTCGGAAAAATCGACGCTATCGCTCCACAAAGGAGAATGTGTGACGACGCAGGACGAAAACCCCTACTCACTACTCAACTACGCCGTGCGCGAATGACGTCACGATGACCTACGGCCTGCCTGCCTGCCGGCTGCGCGCAATAACAACAATACTGCGAACATTGGCGTCGCGCGTCGTTATTTCAAAATCGTCAAAATGTTATCACCTCGACAAGTTGAATTTACTTTAAGCAACGTCCGTAATAAGATTTTAAGGAGTATAATTTAAACTTTAAATTTCGAACCGTTAGAAAGTAATGATAGAGTGATCAGTCTCACCAACTCTGATTAGCGTTAGTCGACCGTTTCGGAATTGCCAACTACAAAACTGAATCTAGCGGCTGTGAAATGTTATTGCTGTACGCGCATGATACCAAAATACGTAAAATTAACTATTTTGATTGAAATTACTTAATTATTAATTTAAAGTACTATATTTTACATAAATAAATCATAATTTGCAGAAAATTAGGATATGTTTTCAGTTTTGCAATCTAATCGGAGTTACCAAGATCGATTCATAATTGGATTATTCTCATTCATATTCGACTGTGATTGGTCAATTTCTTATGGCTCAAACACGCTTTAAAATCTTATTTTGAATGCTATTTACATCGTTCATAAATATAAAAAAAAAATCAGCATAAATTGCGACTCTGCACTTATTAATTTAAACATTATTAGATGATGTTCACTCAACGTTTTCTGTACTCGCGATATTCCGAAATACGAGAATGACTTCGTTCGAACTTCATTTTCGTACAACATGAGTATGATTGAATACTGATAGGCTGTCTGAAAATATGTAACCGAAATTCACGAGTAGTATATTTCGTCCGCATAACTTCTGCGAAATATTATTAATTACTTGTCGTTACACATTAACGTTTATTAATACATAAATGGTCATGTATTACGGCTTTCCATTACTTGACTCATTTATGTTAGTCGATCGTGTATTAATCCGGGCTCTCATTTTGGAAATGATAGGTAAATCGTAATTCAAACCGCAATGAAATGTTCAAAGTCCAACACGAAATAGATACAGTGAGTGCAAAAAGTATTCATACAGAAGAGAGATATCTTTTAATAAAAACTTATTTTTAAAAAGAACGTTAATTAACAATTTGACAAAGAATAAAAAATCATCTTAAAATTATTTCATTCAAAAAATGTGTAATATAATACTTAAAATATATTTTACCTTCAAAATAATCAAAGATGAAAGTTGTATTATTTGAACTCACAAAAAGTATAACTGTAACAGTAAAGAAATTTTATTTCCACTTAATGCTGCAAGTGCTTTGAAATATTTGATTGACCAATCAGAAGAAAAAATTTTACAAATTGACCAATCAGAGATGCTTCAAAGCGTTTGTAGCGCCAAGTGTACTATAGTCCCTGCTTCGATACGTTTCAAATTAATCAATCATGATAGGTATTTGCTTTGATAATAGAATGTCATTTCAATACGTCCATGAGATTTTAATTGCAAGAGATAATTAGTTGGACGGCGCGATCGATAAATGTTCATATGGAATGATCACGTTTCCTCTTATCTTCAGTTTTAACTCCTTTATATAGAACAACTTCCGTCACGACTTGTTCGCCCCAGTTTCGAAATGTTATAGCTGCCAAATTGTTAATGCAACATCACACAAACAAGAAAATGTGCTGCATTGCAAAAGTAACATAAAAAAAATTAACATTACCAGTCAAAAAATTATGTTTGAAATAGATATTCTAAATTCTAAATGATTAAATCTTAAAATTCTATGAATTTTGTATTCAACTTGAACCGGAACATGTTTGGCCATTTAACTTATTGTTAGACGCAAAGTATTAAAGTAGACACAAAATTAGGAAGTGGACTTTATATTAAAGTTGAAAAAAATTAAATAAGTTTTTAATTTTTTTTTTATTTTAATATAAAATCCACTACATCACTAATTTTGAGTCCTCCTTTAATCCTGTAAAAGAATTTTTTATTCTGTTCAGACAATTTGGAGATTTTTATACGATTGTAATATCGATAATTACTCCAGCATCCCCCCAGTTAAAAACTGCCGCCCACACTCTCAGTAATCAAGATGTACCATAAGAATCATAATCAGGAATTGTAAAAAAATTTTTAGCTCTGAGGACTATTTTGACTAATTCCCATTAATCAGCACTATTTTATTAAGTATAAAACTATCAAATTAAATTAATTAATAGAATTATATATTTAAATATATTGAAAGAAAATTAAGAACAATAAATTGTATTAGGCCAAGTTCCACAACTTACGATTAACTCTTAATCGAGATTCAATTTATTCCTCAATTATTTCTTTCTAATTCTAGAATTGAAAAAGAGATGAAGAATGAATTGAATTTTGGTTAAAAGTAAATCGTGAGGATTGGCCTTAGGCCCATTTCCATCAACGTAGATTAACTTTAATCTCGGTTCAACTTATTCTTCTCGAACTACTTACTTTTTCTAATTTTTAGAAATAGAAAAAGATCTTTAAAAAATAGGAAGAGTAAGTTGAACCGAGATTAAAGTTAATTTACATTGGTAGAAACGGACATTAGAGAGATTTAACTGAGGTTCAACTTATTTCTTACTTTTCAATTCAAGAATTGGAAAGTAAGAAATAAGTTGAACCTCAGTTAAAATTTAAGAAGAATTGGAAAGAGACAATGAATAAGTTGAACCTCGATTAAAATTTAAACGTGAAACTGGGTCTAAGCTCGTTTCCATCCCAATGTAGATCGAAGTTGCGTTCTGTTTTCAAGCATAATGCGCATGCTTATTTATCCTTGTTATTCATCAAATGTTAAATAAGGGTAAATGCATCATGCGCATCATGCGTGAAACGGAACGCAGCCTGAATTTAATCTTAGTTCAATTTACTCTTCATCTTTTTTCAATTTTAAAGATTAGAAAAAGACAAAGAGTAAGTTGAACCAAGATTAAAGTAAATAAATCTACGTTGGTGGAAATGGGTATGATTCTACTGTTAATCATCGATTAAAGTAATCAGAGTTGGTCGAAACGGCCCTGATTGGCTAATTTATATGGAAGATAGCCTTAACAGTGCTCGGACGGCATGTACGACGCGGGACGCATGCGCGCATATCGGGCTATCCCGCAGCGTCATAGTGACTCAGTCAATCAAACGCTGCCAACGGCCTAGTGGGTTGCATAATCAGCTGAAATTTCTGTGGTTTGTATACTAGCTACGCCCAAGGTTACGTTCAATTACGTTCAGATTCCCATCCGATTCACTCGAGTGCTTACCTGGGAATCATTTCATTCTTGTTGTGTATATCGAATATTAAGCAAGGATAAAATGAAGATTTGAAGGAAGTGGAACCACTCCAAGTGGAAATCTGAACGTGTCCAAAAAAAAATTCGATTGTTGAATATTAGCTATAACACTGAAATGTATAGAATAAATACAGAAAATTCCGTTACAATCTATTCTGAATTTCGATGCATTGTTACCGTCGCATGCACTGTTTGCTTCGTTTCATGTTCTCGTAATTATAATAACGATTAATTCCACTCGATCGCATTTTTAGAAATCCAAATAAATAGTTTATCGAACGAAAGGATTAAATAAATTTGTAACAGTTAACAAAATAAACAAAGTACACACAAACAAATATACAAAGTACACGCATTTAATTTATAAATTTCGCATCTAATATAAACACATGCATATAAAGTATAATAATTATATGTATTGTACGTCTTGCAACATATTTCAAATTTTTCGCCTTTTATATATATTATCTTAAAATAAGATAAACATACATTCTCGAACGTTGGAGAGAAATAGAAAAAACGAGTAAAAAAAGTAAGTTATACTTAGTAAGCAAAAAATATTTTGAAACATTTCAATAACATTGTAGCAATGTTATAATGTTGCTACAATATTGAAATGTTCCAAAATTTTTTTTGCTTATTGGGTAAAAAAACTATGAACCTACGTATAATCATGAGATGCAATTCACTCAATCTTTAGTACACATGAATCATTCGTGTCCTATATATTTCTCTTTTTTTTTTCGAAAAATTAGGAATATCACTAATCAATTATAACATTTATATAATAATTTTTTTTTTAAATACACTATCTTGTATTAATACTTTCTAAAGATATTAAAATAGATACGTAAAAATGACTTAATAATTGTTGTATATTTGTTAAAGTGATAAATGAAAAATATTAGTCCAAGAATAATTCAATCCAAAATGTGTAACAAAGATTCGGAAAATCATATAATATGTACTAAAAATTAATACATAAAATATGTAAATACTTTGAAGAACTGATTTAATTGATCAGAAGAAAAAATTTTGTTGATTGTCCACATAGAACGAACAATTTTGCTAAAGTATCTAAAAATTTAACTAAATACAGATCTGAAAATAATTTTTAAGTCTTTTAATCTGAAAATAATTTTCAAACTAATTATTAGGACACTCAAATTACTTGCTAAAATAAAACTTTAAAAATTAAAACTTTTTGCATCATATCTTGGACAACAAAAGCTATCAAAAGATATCTAAAAACCATAAAGAGGTCTTCTCTGAGAGATAATGCATGTTGTCTAAAATTTAAGCGTTCTATCTTGTACAGCATAGTAACTTTCATCAATATTGCTACACCGTTTACAATATTACTGCAATATACTAAAACGTTATACTGTTGCTAAAATATATTACTGGAATGAGTTATGCCGTGTAGCACACAATTATTTTGAAGACTCCTGAAATTATTTTCTATATCTACATAAATTTTTAAATATTTCAGCAAAATCGTTCTTTTCGTGCAAACAAAAAAAAATACTTCAAAGCATTTGTAGCATCAAATGGATCGTAGCCCATTTCATGCTCCATAAAACAAACGCGAAACATATGACAGTATCTATGTATTCAACGAATGGAATCCTTAATGTGTTATTTTTGCACGATGAATATTTTTTCGTAAAGGCAACGTATAACTGATACAACGGTCAGCGCGTTCGTGGAATTGTTACGCAGTTTTATTGTTTTCATTCGCGCGACGAGCAGGTAGAACCAACGATGCGGCGCGTCGTCACATTCTCTTGTATTCTATCTCGTGACGCGATAACGATAGGTATTTCGAGATGCTGAACGCGATTCGCTACGAACAATTAGCTATTACTGGTACGTAAAATTAATTCGACGCCCGCAATCAAATGGTTTAAAATCAAACGTACCGGAACGACAATTATCTATTGAAATTCATTCATTATATGTATAATAATAAGAATAATTCGAACGATACTACTTCTAAATTAATGTTTCGTCACGATTCGTTTCTTTACATAGATTCCAATACATTCCAAGAACACCGTGCTTTGTATCTTTCATTTCTTCTAGACTGTAATTTGCCTATCATTTTCTGAATCGAGAGTGCGGAATACTTAATACACACACCAGTGATTTAGGTTATAAAAGGCCGTGATACATCGATCGCGTTTTCGCATTAAAATATTAACGTATTATTAAAAGCATGTGTAACTGGAATTTATATCTATTCAAAATGTCTGGCGAATGCGATATGAAATTCGATTATAAAATCTTAGGCCGTCCATCGTCTCGATCAGGCATTAATTTGATCTCGCGTTGTAACGCAGGAATGAAGTCGCTGATTTTATTTCGCTATAATTTAAATCTCATTTTCTAGATACTGCGAGTGGAGAAAAGATTCATATCGAATCAATCGATGTTGTAACCCATCTAACTAGTAAGTACAATAATCAATAACTTCGAATATCTTGATATTCGTTATTGACATGACGCAAATTCAATGTTTAGTCGAGAATTTGATGGGGGGGGGGGGGAATCAAAAACTCTTTGCCGTTCGAGAGGCTACTATGCAAGATGTCGTAACACGAATCGTTACTTTCGCGCGATTCTAAGTACTTTTCTTCGCGTGATTCTCGTAATTTGATAAAATGCGTCGCGATTAACGACGGGAGTGCCGTGCAAAGTGTCGCGCGATCATAGTTAACCTTATTTTGTGTGGTGCGCGTCGAGTTCGATTAATGTCAAGTGTCGTATAAAATGCAACGCATTGGTAATTAACTTTACTTTCGCGAGTTATGCGCGTGTGAGTGCCATGAAAAAGCTACCGAGGAATCTGAGAGGAGGAGGAGATTCAGGGAGGCATCGGGTAACGACGGAGTAATCATAAGTAAGTAATAAATTATCACTTACTATTTAATTATATAGATTTTTGCCCATCAACGATAATGAATGCTTGCGTCTAAATTATTATAATTTTTCGGTTAAATATTCGTTTAACAGGCAACACAAATGAACAGCTTGCTTCAATGATGCCGTTCATTTGTGATTGTTCGCCTGCTTGTATTGAATTTGACTTAAAACATAAATAAATAATTCAATATGACAATAATTTTTTGAAATATTTGTTACTTTTTTCAAATTATAATTTAATTTATCGGTATAATTTGGATATATTTATATTTTACAGACCAACATAGCTGAATAACTCCTCTGCTGCGCATTGTGTCTGTAAGTTTTGAATCATCTATTATTTTTATTTTTAAAATAATGGCTGTATGAAAAATGTATGAGATATATATAACATGTATGTGTATTTAGATCTAGAAAAGAGATTTGAGGAGGAAAGAATATTGTAAAAATATAAATATTATTTTAATTATATATTATATTATTTTAATAATTAAATAAATGTCTCTTCTACATTCATTATCTTGAAATGGACTAAGACAGATTGGGGAAAATATTAAATAATCATGTAATATGTATCAT
>NW_017259185.1:3977166-3987660 GCF_001594045.1 Atta colombica
TAATATAATTAATTTTATCTTATTAATATAATTAATTTTATTGATAATGTGACATGTTTTATATATCAAAATGAAAACTTATGAATGTATGTTGTTAGAATCTTCCTATTGATAATATTTTTGATATCACCTTTTTGCAAAATATTGTATTATCGATTGTCGTTTATTGAACTTTGGATGATATTATATAATATTTACAACGAATAACCAAAATTTTTTTCAAATTTTTAAGAAAAAATTTGATTCGATTTATATTATACATAATGACTAATACTTATGTGAAAATGATAACGTGAAATTCGAATGCCAATATTTATTTGTTTTATTAAGAACTTTCTATATTGTATTAATAAAACTCTTAAAATACCATGATATATACATATTACACAGACGCATTTAAGTCAGAGAGTAGTTTGAAATAGTTTCTTAATAACGTCGCCAGTTTAAAGCATAAACGAATATCATCGTTTTTCCAAAACATTAATTTGCAAACGACGGTGGAATATTGTACCGCATTCGCTATATAAAGTCTCTTGTGGGAATAGTAATTTCTGCATAGCGAGTGGATAAGTCATCTTAAGCGCATGAAACACAAGTTTGTTTCGGTTGCGTTCCCGTAGCATCTCTGATGCTCGCTTTTGATGCAATCTTGTATTAAAACTGTTGTTTGCGTTGCATCTGCGTTTGCACTCTGTTTAGTAAATGTCCATTATTTGAATGACTTAACTACGTAGCGAATTATGTCGAAAGATTTGGAAGCTAAAAGCCACAGTCATAAATCTATACAATGAAAATGCAGTTCACAAATTATTTTTGTAAGTAAAATATTCTGTATACTTTATTTGAAAAAAGTTGCATTCTTCCACGTTCTTTCTGGAACAAACAATATTCGCTTTGAGTTCAGTTCAGTTTATTTATATCGGGAATATTTTATTTAGCTAGTGATGTAACTCTCTTAATGAAACTTGTGAAAGCTTCAACTTTGTGTAGATGGTTATAAATTCTACGATAACTATATCAGATATTAAAGAGAGCATTTAAGATAAAACAAAAAAAATGATAATCGTGACGAATTTAATTTTAAATATAATTTTGATCACATTATTTACGAGCAAAAGATACGATCTTCAGTAATCATGACATTTTTTAAATTTATGTAATAAATATATTATAATAGATTTTATGGATGATGAATTGAACTATACAATATGCGAAAGATTTATTTTAACTCTTTGAACGTTACGTGATATTCGAAAATTTAAAGATATCCATCTCGGGTGCACAAATAAACGGCGGCATTATTAAAATTCATTAAAGCAAGTTGTTCATTGGTGTTGTCTGTTAAATTGATATTTAATAAATAGAAATGTTATAATAATTTCGACTTATTTTAAACACAATCTTTATAAAAAATAAAAGAAATAATGATAGAAATTATTTTGCGAAATTCTAACAGTTGAGATCTAGAAGGTATTGTGTCGAATGGCATTATATTAGTAGAAAGCAGGTTGCGGTCAAGTATTCCTCATGTATTTGCATTTTGCTGCGAGGTTGAATGTCGGATTTCCACTTGTTATTCCGCACATACGATACACGCACCTGTATCTACTCGCTGACGAAAATCAAGGGAATGGAGAGAGGAGGAGGTGCCAGTTGTCTTGCTTACTGGCAAGTGCAGTCTCTGCGAGCGCTAAAGGGTTGCGGCTGAACTAAGTTCTATGCATGAGAGGGAGTGAGAAAGGAGATGAAGGAGAACATGGGGCAATCCTCTAACCACCTATCCTAACCGCCCAACACCCCGGCTTAGTTCCAAAGTAGCGGTTTCATACGCGCTATATCCCCGATATGAGCAGTTTCCGAGTGCCTGCTGGCTTGCACGAGCCCGGAGGTGTCGGATAAAGGGAGATAGACATAAGAAGGTAGACGCGTTATTTGAACGTAGGTGTAGGTTGCCACACTGTAGGTCGGAGGCCGGGAGGTCGAGGAGTGAGAAAGACAAAGGGCAAGATGGGAGAGAGAGATAGATAGCGGCGGGATGAGAGGATGAGTCTAATGTCTTACGGTCGGGTCTCATTGAAATGCGAACCTGCACCGCCACGGAGGAATGTGCGAGTATCTACCCTCTTGGATTAGAATACATATCCTATCTCTCGTGTCATCCACGTCGTGCGACTTCTCCTCGTAGCCGACGCTATGCCTTTCCTGGTAGTAGGCTAATTAATTAGCCTATCGCGCCGTGCACGCGAACCACCCCTGGCGCGCCGTTAAAGGACAAAGGGACAAAGGGGACTCAGGGGACGCCTTTGATTTTGCGATCTGTCGTGATTATCGCGTAATCGCATTTGGGACTTTTTGTGAACGCAGTGGCGATCGATGGAATCGATGTGATGCGCGACAAAGCAGTAACTCGATGATAACGCGGGATATATGTATCTAGAAAAAAGTTAGGATTGAAAAGGAAAGAAATTTTACACTTTTTGTAACGTGATTCCATTGCAAAAATTTCTGAATATGTCGATTGGAGCTTCAATTTTGCAACTAGAATAAAAGGTTTTATGAAAATTTCAATAAAGGTTCGATCTACAATTATTAATTTTTTTTTTATTAACGCATTCGGTTAAAAAGATTCGCGTATACATATTTTAAAATTGTATTCTGATTAATTCTATCCCAGACTTTTTACGCTCGTTTCATTTCGAAAGAATAATTAAACAACACTGGCAATGTAATTCGTTACAAAATTCGTAATAACATAGAGCTGAATGTAACAACATAACGATGCGGCGAGCAGCGATAAATAAAAAAAAATATATTCTCATCATTTCTACCTCAACGTGCGGCGTAACTGTTTTATTTATGACACATAGAACTAACAATATCGCTTCTTTTTTCGGACATATCATATAATAGCACGTAACTTAATGATATGGACGTAGTATTACTTTTGTTATGACGCAATGTGTTTATAACCGTCATATTATTTTATATTTATTTCGATTATTACAGCATGATGCTCGTTGCCATATAATTCGATGTACGTGTAGTAATGAATATAAAATTAATTTTCATCCAGCGCATCTCATCTTTTATCTGCATTATCATTATCATATTAGACAAATGGAACTTAAAATTTAACAGCAGTATTCAACGATAAAATACTAAATGAAAATTACTAGCAATAACATTCATATGGCATATCCAATGATTGCTGCGGTTAAACATAATCTTCCTCATTTCGTTTATGTCTAAATATTAGTAATATATTTCTCTGAAATATTGATATTACAAGATCATAATAAATAGATATTATCGCATTGTATGTGGTAGTAATGGTCATTTTCAGACCGACGTTTACAAAATCAATTCTATCTGTAGTCACATTACGATATAATTGAAATAATCACATAGAGAGCGAAATAGATCGATTAACTGCGCGCTGGAACTTGAAAGACGACAACTTCAAATCATAAATTCTCTCGTACCTACATCGAACCATCGTACTTTAAACTATACCCATCGTCTCTGAAATAACATCGCCATCGATTATCATGGAGCGTAATGGGGTAGGTCAGCCCGATTCACGATAAGTGGAATCGACCCAGTGGTTAAAAGGGTCGAAGAGGGTAATTCCGTTCGATCGCGAAGCAAGAGTACAAAGTTTCGTGATTGTTCAGGTATTTAACCCACCTGCCGTGTTCGGAATATCAGTACGAGCACGTTGCAGTTAAAATTGCCATTTTCTACTGACGAGCGACCAAACTACGCCATTACGCTGCCCTTAATAAGTGCAACTCACTCATTAGTCTCGCGGTAAATAATATGTTCAAAACGGAAATGCACACGGACAGAAATTACCCAAATTAGAGACTTTAAGCTTTTTGTGTAACTGGAAAAATCTCCATAAAGATATTTTACGCGCCGCACGTGTAACATACGTATACATGTATACCCGTCTGCGATTAATATAAACTTTACACGTCAACAAGTACACCAAACACACGCGCGTCCATTAAAATTACAACGCTCTGCAGCGTTTACATTTACGCTCGAGTAATCGTTGATATTACCGTATAGCTATTAACTTACCGACTCATTGGCATTACAACCTCGATTCAATCTCTGCGTATCGCGCTATAAAAATACATCGGTCGATCCTACACGCCTCCGTGATTCCCTCGAACGTATCGATTTCTTTATTATTTATTGTTTCTATAAAATATTGACTTATTACTCCTTTTGGCACTTTCCATAAACGACATTGAAATATCAAAGTATGTTTTTATGATCAATCATCCAGGAATACACTTCATTCGCCCTTCGCTCTTTGTGCCACGTCTCTTTTATAGGTTTAGACATTAAATTATCGCATGTATCATGTTATTATGATCCACAAACAGACGCGGCGTTCAACGAATGTGGTAAAAAATATCAAACGACTTTACCATAAGCAACGCAGAATCGATATTATGATTTTCGAATTAGTGACATTGAGGCGCGAGTCAGATCATCAAATGGTTATATACGAAAGCAACATGTGATAACGCATAGTGAAAGTCTTGGATGTTACTTCAGCTGCTTGGGAAACTTGTAGCTATGACTTTTCCTTAGTTATGATTTCTCATCACGTATCAGTAAGTGAAAAAGCGCATCCAAGTTTTCGATAGTAGGGCGACGAAATGGACAAATATCAAAATAGGTTTTATAAAATATTTTAGCACACATCCACTGTTTTTCCACTATCATCACCATAATCATGGTCGTTATTGCATCGTGGTTGTTATTGTATCGTTCGCGCTTTGCGGATCTAAAGATCTTGCAAAACGAATATATTCAATGCGCGTAGGTGCACTAAACGTGTTTGAAAGTTGCGCGTACTTTACTGAGGCATAAAATTTATATGTTTGAATACACGCTATGTACATTCTTCTAAATATTCACAGTACTTCTAGAAAATCTTCACGTGTATACAAATAGCTATATTTTGTATATATTTGTTCGTTCATCATTGTTTTATTTTCAAGAAGCCGATGAAAGTTATCCTAATAAAATGAGAATGAATAGTTTTCTATTATATTGTGTGTAATAATGAATAAAATCATGATTAGAATTCTGAAGAAATAGTATTAAAGAGGAAATATATATCATTTCTTTTCTTTATTATAATTATATTCTTCATAATTAAATTTATAAATATTGCAAACATAAGCAATGATATTTACTAATAGATAATATAAAATAAAATTTATTACAATTAGTAAAACAATTATTATTACAACTACAGTAATTTATCATAATTGATCATCGAGTAAAATGGGTTTTCAGATAATCAATCGTCTAAAGGTCAAAGTTATAAATAAAATTGTACATTTTTCAATATAAAAAATTTAGAATTTTTATCGTATGATCATCTCAAAGACTTAGGTCTTTGTAATTTAGTCCAAATTGTTGGACTGGCTGTGAATACATGTGTTTCCATGGGCCGCGTGCGGGCAAAGCGATACGGATCTTTCGAGACAAGACGAGAAGTTAGTGCCAGCAGGTATAGAATGGGCGATATAAAAATTCCTACGTCGCACTTTTAACCACTCGCTCTTCGTCAACGTCACCGATTCCGACAGACTGACTGTCGTGCGCAAACCAACCGACACAATAACGCACGGTAATAATTCATTAACAAGGTAGACCAATTAGCACGCGGTGAACATGTCGCGTTCGTTCGGACTATAAGTGAACATACAAAATTCACGCGAGGAAATGAGTAACCGGATGTACACTGATAGGCTTTTTTCTTTCATGCAACGCATGCGTATATATCCTTAGAGATTTGTCATTACCAGTTTAACGAGCCAGAGTAATGCTGATCCGTTCGGGTAAATTGCAACCGCCGGGATATACACATCCTGCATGGTAAACGCGGTTTGCCTTTTGACCTTTACCGATAATTTTAGATCTATTATCGTAGAAAATCAGAAAATATTAATGACATTGTTTATAATTTAACACACAATCGTGACTAAAACTTAGATTAGAACTTATAGTAATATAAACATATTTTTAATATGACAGAAGTGAACGATTACCTTTAAACGATTACCTTTTATTAAATAATGTAAATTTGAACATGCTATATAAAATTAATTTACTGCATTTACGAAAAATATATCAATAGTTTAACACTTAACTATAAACCACACTTAAAATGATAGCAATCTTATAGTAGATTGCTGTTAAGTTGGCGATTTTATCACGATTTCATAGCACGAACAAAGCCGATGTAGAGTCCGTTTAACCAAGTAGCACGCCGTGCAAAGACCTTTCGCCATAATTTAGCGTCAAGTTTTATACCTGTGCAATACCTCGAACTATAATATAACGTCGGTTATTACAAGGCTAGCTGAGCGTTTATAAAAGCCGATAGCGTGACACCATCACTTCAGATCTCTTCAGACGGTCGGCAGCGATATTTTGATTCAGAACGCTTTGACGCGGAACTCTTTGTATTTACATGAATATGTTCTTCTTATATACTGTGCTCTTAAAATGAAGCAAATATATGCTTATTCTTTGAAGAATAAATAAAAAGGAAAGAAGCTAGCTATAGAACTGAAAGAAAAAAAAAATGAATATGTTGACTGTCACAAACGTTAAATAAAAAATTGAATTTTATACAAAAGAATATTCAAATAGAAAAAAAAATAGAAAAAAAAATAGAAAAATACTCAATTTCAAAAATAAATATACATAGAAAGAAATTATATTGAAAGATATAAGATAATTCTTTAATCTTGAAAATTTGCAGCATTTATTACAATTGAAAATAGTAACGCAATGTACAGTTTCAATTTATAATCGTTTTGTTGTTATTAAAAGATTTTAAAACGCGATTCCAGCACACATTGCGTGCTTTGAATTTCTACGATTCGTAATTTCATGTCGCGAGAAAGTCTTTATCATAAAAGTGGTTCCAACAGAGCAATAAAGAAAATAAAAAGAAAGATATCATCATCTGCTCATTAAAGAATTAAATGTGATCGATTATGCCATGTATCGTTTTACATTTCTACGAATTACGTACATCATCGAAAAAAATTAATTAATGGTTGTAAAACACACGAATATATTAACATGTTTTGCAGTTGATTCGCGGTTGATGGCATTACTGATGCGCTCCAACACTTAAAAACATTTACAACTCCCAGAGTCGTAATTAGCTGGCAGATAGATTCTTTGTATGTCTCATTAGAAAGGATTTCTTCACGTAATGAAGATATCGTATGAAGATGCGAAATATTCACATCCATGAAGCGTATCATAAATTGCGATGAAAGTGTGTCAGTTAGCGTTAACTACAAAGAGAAAAGAGTGACAATATCATGCTTACTTGTCTGTATAACAGAACAAGTTTATGAAAACGCGTAATGCTCCATCACACTAATTAATAAATATCTTAAAATGCAAATCCTATAAAAAGAATTACATCTTCGCTAAGTGATCATTTTTCTTTAAAAGCAAAACCCGGGTAAAGAAAGTCAAACACCCGTTAACGTAGTTAGATTTTCAAATAATCCGCCCTCTGAGATCACCTTTCTACTGCAGACAAGATAAAATGCAAAATCGATTTACAGTAAGGACTTTACACGCCATCGTTACCTCGAATGTAATTATTCAAATTCGTATAATTGCCTTTGCTGTTCGGCGCATTAAGTTTGGGCCATATTTACGGAGCCGTTCGACACCGTGGGAGAGCGGTCTACCTACTCGAAATTCAACTAAGGAAAATGCGGAATTAGACCCTACTGGGTGGACTGAGAAATGGTTGTAAGTATATGGGAACCTAGTTTGGAAGAGCACCCGCCCACCCACGTGGCCATTGCTTGGCGGCAATCGTAACTCACGGAGCCACGAAGGCAGCTGGTGCATGCCCTCCTATACAGGGCAGCTCGACTGCATCAGCGCTTGAAATTGGAAACCATATCGCGGGATATACAGATTATTATGCCATTAGGGTATAATAGGAGGAGCTTCCGGGTTCGCCGGGAAACGAGGAAGCAAGATTCCGTAGCCAGGAATACTGCGCTGTACAACAATTAAACCGGCGTGCGCGCAAGGGACAATGACGCGAGAAAGGAAATTATTTTCACTGAGCGGTTGTCGCGTCAAATTGCATCACGACAAAGAGCGACAGTAGATAGAAAAAACTAAGTAATTAATGCCGTTGAATCTCGACGACATACGAATTGCGAAGCGCGAGCTGCGAAATTACTTCCCTCGGTGTTATCGAAATATATCAGCTACCATTGTTATCGATGGAAAGATTATTCAAAGAGGAACGATTGAAACATAATAATCGTTTGATGGTATACGCCGTTAATGAATAATAGAAATTGTAGAGAAAAAGCAAACAATGTTAAATTAGAAAGATTCGAAAATGGGATTTTCACGTTTTTCAGCCGCTTATGTAATGTCAGTCCCTCGCGTACTGTTACCATTTTAATTAAAATCCACCGACCAACGTCAGGGATTTTCCAGTACATCAAACTATTTTTACAATTAGTTGAAAAGCAAAGTAATAAATTTCCGAACGCGAGTCCGTAATCATTATATCATTCATAATAAATCTCTAATTAAAATTAAATTAACCATTTCCCCACAACAGTCAAAATTCTGTGCTTACCGTCCGACCTCATCAGCACTCTCGTATTTTGCGGCAACGCGCGTTCCGCCTCGCGCACCTGCTCTCCGGGAATAATATCGTGGAATCGCGGTTTGCCGATTTGCCATCGCCAAATCAAAGCCGAGAACGACTATATATTTCGCTCAAGTCGCTGCGAGAGTTCTTCTCACGGCTGAGTCCGACTCATTATTCATCACGGCGAGAGCGGCCGCACAATAAAGAAGGCTTTGGAAACACGAAAGCTGGTCCAGAAGGCACGCTGTTTATAAAAACGAAAAGAAAAAGGAAAGAGAAGCAGTCCTAAATGCGCCTTATGAGTCTCTCACGCTCCATGGTGCCGACCAGTCTGTCCAAAGTGCGAATAGCCTGGTTGTAAAGAGAGAGTACAAATAAGCGTTGAGTGCGTCTCAAGATGTGGCGGAGGTGTAAAACGCAACTGAAAGGTGTTACGACAGAACGGTACGATGAAGTTTTATAAAATCACTGTGATATTCGAGATCTTCTATAAGACAATTAGAGTTGTTTTTTTTTCTTCTTTATGACATTTTTAGAAATTAAAAAGTAATCAAAAAAATTAGAAAGTCCATGCGAACATAAAGTATATTTCATCGATAAGTATTTACAAATTATTATTTCTGAGTAATTGAATTTTCACAGCTGTCTAATGTAAGCATGAAAATTTACAACATCAGGAAATAGTTTTCACAAATAATTCTGCGAATATCAGTTTATTACATTATTAAACTGTAAAAGTAAAATACAAACTAAATATTTATAATCTTATAAAATTGAAAGATATAAATATTACAGAAGGCAATTTTTTTATAAATAAAGTTTATAAATATAATTTTTTTAAAAATAAATTAAATATAGACACAATCTGTGTGACAATTCGTGGAATATGACAATATTGAATATGGTGTTAATTGTCGCAAATATCTATCCTATTAAATACGTAATACCTAATCTTAAGAGTCATGGCCAGAGCCTGAACATTCTCATATTTCCGGTATTTCTCGGTGTATTACATTACCATTAACACGCCGAACGAAAGTGACTCTCGATTAGAGTAATCTGGAGATCTTAGCCGCAGACAACGGACGTGGGGTGCAAACAGAGCTTCTGCTTCCGGGCACCGTACGTACATTAAGCCTCCCGGCAACATTCCCATTTGGCAAGGGAATCGGATTACCGTACGCCTTGTGGCGGCAACGAAAGCCGAAACTCACTTACACTAGCGTTGGTCCTTTCGTTCTGCCGACCATCGGAGAATATTCCGTTGTTATCCGGTAAAGAGTAGTGATGTATCGAGCGCATCAAATGGTAAAAATTAATTCTTTTTAAAAATTTATAGTCTAGAAAAATCGATATAGATATTCTTGCAAAGCTTTTTCTTTCATATGATGCAATAAAAAAGTTTTTATGTATTCTAGAAAAAATTAATTGAAAAAACTTAATTGAAAAAAGCTTAATTTAATTAATTTAGCGAAAAACGTTCTATATAAATTAAATATAAATTAAATATATGTATACATAATATAAATAGAGTAGGATCGGATATTATGAACATCTTATAAGGAAACATTTTGATATATCTAGCACAATTATAAAGAATAAAAAATCTTATGCTTACCATTTGATAGATTTGTTAATATTTTATGTAACTTAGTATTGAAATTGATTATTTTAATATAAATGTTGAAATGGATGCTTTTATTATCCACTCATATTATTCTTTGAATAGGCTAATATGAGCATTCTTAGGAATAATATGAGCACAGGAAATTTTTTGTAAGAAATTATGCAGAAATGAAAGATTG
>NW_017259185.1:3987760-3996983 GCF_001594045.1 Atta colombica
AAAAAATAATTATCAAATGATAATAGTTTTGTAATGCTTATTAAATATTTGTAAAAGCAACATTATTTTTGATTATATTAATCAAACATTTGATTGGCATTATTTCACTATACATTTAATAACTATTACCAAACTCTAAGAGAATCACTGCTAAAAAAAAAGATACAGTGTATAGTGATTGCTAATTATAGCAATAACTTTATTGTTACTATTGTAATGTTAATATTGTTATCTTATGTATTGCCACCTATTGTGCGCAATATTGCAAAATATCATTAATGTATTGCTATGTACTACTATGTATTTCTAGCATAGCCTGTTTTATTACTATACTGTCACAATATTTCTAAAAAAATGTAATTGCCATAGTGATTGATTCTTCGTCAGGCTTTTTTTCAGTATATTATAAGGAATAATGAAGATACTCATACATATCTATCCAAAAAAATCTTGTATCTAATAAATCAATAATGGTCTTGGGACTTTATGAAGTTAGAATAGTTCAATATTGTTTAAAAGTTTAAATTTAAGAGAATAGATTTGAATAACAAATTCATATAATTATCATCAGTATATATAAAATAATCTCACACAAATCCTGCGGTTAATACCTTGTTAACTTATATGTAATATTTTATATTGTAATATATATTTATTGTTAGCCAATATATGTAAATATGTGAGTGATTATTATTATTATATATTTTATTTACAAGAAATAAGAAATCGATATTTTGAATTCTCGATTGAGCGCGATATTGTAACATATGGACAAATGCTGAATATTTAGATACAAAATGCGATAGATTCAGAGAAATACACCATTCCACCATTCGGTCGACGACTGCGGATTATCGCTGTTAAACGAGCGTCATGTACGCGGTTATGCAAATACAACATAGTTAAGTAATACCAACTCAACATTGGATTACACGCATATACAGTTTGTAATTAATGACCGCACCGAAATCATTCGACATAGTGCATACCGTTGCTTTCGCTCTCGTCATCATGAATAGATCTTTCCTTTTAGAACACGTAGACGTGTAGTTTCGAAATTATTCAATAATCCTTATGCACACATTCAAAGTCTTAACATAAATCCAAATCTTGAAATTTGCATAGACGTGCAGAAATAGCTTATAATGAATTAAAATTTTTCTCTTTACAAATAAAAGATTAATAAATTTTAACGACTTGACTCGCTATGTATCACATGTTCGAAAGAAACCTTGGACGATTCTATTATCATATATTAATACGGTAAAAGCATCGTAAGTGTTACATAACCAGACCGGTTGAGACAAGGCAATCCGCCTGTGGCAGCGGATACATGGTTACAGACCATTAGATTTAATTGTGATGCCGTACGGCGCGACTGTAAACAATGCGACCGCTTCGTCAACTGATGAATATTCCATTAATGTACCGTGAACCAACTGATTAATTTCTCAGCAGCGAGCCTAAGTGTTGCAAACAAATGTACATGTACGTAAGATATAGCGAGATTGTATTCCAGTAGATTAATATTCTCACGCGAGGTACGGACATCTTAATTTCCGTTTGTGCTTAATAGATACTATTAGCAATGATTTCTGATAATCGTTACACAATTCTGATCTGGATGTAATCTCGAGATACCTACGTGTAAAATAAATTATCGATAATCTTAAAATGACATAATAAAATTAACATATAAATCGATATATATCTATAAAATACGAAATTTTTTTAACAAATTTACATTAAGCTTGCATAAAAATCGTGAGTAATATGATCATGAATAAATTTAGACTTTGAGATAATTCTCTTTGAGATGCAATTTAATATAACATTGCGCATAAATTGATATATCTATCATTTCACATCAAATGATATAATAATAGAAAATATTACTAAATTTCAATAGACGGACACTCTAAAATTATATAAATAAATTGTAATAAAGGAACAAAAGAATCGATATAGTCATCAAATATGTAGACGTTCGTTTGATGCAATAATTGTTGATATTTCGATATGTTCTCATAATCATTGTCAGTGATATTAGTAGAAAGATACTAATTTAAATCAATGACTCATATAATTTCTAATAAATTGTCAGAAATACGATAATATATTCTATTTGTTAACTAAAAATTATAATATATAATACAAAATAGAATTATAGCTATTGATTATTTGAATATCTATTCCGCTTGAACGGTCTTAATTTATATTAAAATTATATATTCTATCATTATAATTGTTTATATTGTTTGGTTTAATTATTTACGTATATTTTTCTTTATTTGAAAATTTTATTATGGAAATAATCAATTATTATTTTGACATGAATCGTTCCGACTTTAATGGTATAAACATAATTTATAGAAATTAAAAAAAAATAACTTGTAAATATATCAAACAAAATTTATCTGTTGTACAAAGTTACACTTTAATATCTTAAGAAAATAAAAAGAATTCGTGCATTAAAGAATTTCTAATTAAAAATCAGTTGTGGAACTAATCCATTGCGCATCAAAAGATGTTTTCTTTTGATCAACAAAAGGCACAATGAAAAATGCGATAATCTCAATAGATTGAGCAGGAAAGATCATTTCAAGAGCCAATCGTTTTTGTCTTATTGTTATTCTTATTACGTGCCAGAGTTTTCGAATCTCTACTGGCTGATCTCTGTGGAATTAGGAGGGTTGGAATGCCTCGCTGACGAGATGATTAGACGTCGGACAGGAATGAGAGATAAAAAAGCAGCGGTTTCTTTAATTAGGAAACGTCCGCGAACCAGTCAAACGTTCCGCGCGACTTTAAACTTCTGCAACCATCGGAGGTGGAATTAATTTAATGACACGAAGTCCTGATGTCGAGGGTTAATTATCGATTCAATGCATAAGAATTTCGCACTTGATGAGGTCTGTTTTAATTATGTAGAGATAAAGGTTTCTTTTGCTAGTACAACATTGCGATAATTTATCCATGAGAACCAGTTTAGATAGGAACTCCTTTGGCGCGAAATCATCGGCATTTCCGATCACATCGCAGATTGCTCGACGTATAGTTTTCTACTTCTCGAAACGTTCGTAAGTACTGATTGTGATAGCGGATCATTATTACAGTGATTACATCGAATCACCCTTACACTGTTATTCTCACAATTAAGCCTCAGCCGTTACAAGTTTTTCTACGAACGTATTAATAAATGTCAATAATCAACCACAATGTTAAGAGTTGTTCCTCATACATCTCCACAAGATGGTGAGAAAAGTATAATTGACGATGATGACTATATTAAGTGACGACATTTCCGTGCAATTCGCACCGCTCGGTATCTACTTGATACTTTTTTCCCTCATTTACGGCACTATGATTACAGCGAGTTTCAGGCGAGAACAGAAGATGCGGATATGCCTCGGGGTTAAATGCGAAGGTTTCGTAATTTTGCAAACGCTCAATAATCGCGAAAACTGAAATATTATATAAGAATGTATTTTTCTGTTATCCTTGTAAATTGTATCTTTGTTAAAATTATTTGGGTTATTATATATAAACTGGGTTATTATATATAATAACCCAAATAATTTTACTTACTTGAAACGATCCAGATTTTTTTAATTAATTAACTTCCTGTCTCCACCTGGATATGTTTTAAAAAGAGACAGGTCAATCAGTTAAATCCCAGTTAAGCTTGACTAACATTTATGACAACGAGCCACTGGGATCGAGAATTGCAAACACTCAATACTCACCCGCGGTTAGGTTACTTGTCGCGATGTTTAATGAAGAGCCTCGAAAAAATACTATTTATCCACTTGCAACGAATGCAAACGTTTCATCGGGAATTCCAGCACGCAGAGTTTTCCAGTGAAAAATCCAATACGCATACGCGTACGAAACGAACTGATGGGTACGGGTTCAACAGAAAGAGAGAAACAGAGAGAGAAAGGGAAAGAGGAGAAAGGAGAGGGGAGAGAGAGAGAGAGAGAGAGAGAGAGAGAGAGAGAGAGAGAGAGAGAGAGGCACGCTGGCCGCTGAGGGCAATGTGCTGTTGCCGATCTTCAACCAGCTTGACCCAAATACGGCATACTACGAGCCAGGCATATTTTTCTTTCTATTTATTTTCGTGGCTCTCGATGGCTAGCCGATATCACGTTTCTGTTCGCTGTCTCACCATCGCGGCCGCACCACTCTGTGGCGATCACTCTCCGAGCCAGCCGTTTTTCTTTTTCGTTTATGTCCCGGCGCAGCGAGTATGGAATATATTCGGTCTGGTACGGCGTTCGTGTTCGTCTCTTTTTAGCATTCGCCAAGATATCACACGCGGGACCGGTTATTGCATGCAGTGTGAATTACACTCGCGACGCAGACGTTACATCGATTGTAATCGATAGTGTTGATCGCATTGTCTCGTTACAGCTGTCGTCTCGATGTGGATTGCCAACGATGTCGAAACGCGCGCGAAACCTTCCCTCCTTTCCCCCGTTATCATCTGCGATTGATATCCTTTTGTTACCGATATCTTTGCTCACGATTATTTTCTCGGTACGATTTTCTAAATTACTTTGAAACAAATGACAAGATTAAATTGGGGCTGAATTATATTGTTTATTTACAGGGTAAAAGAGAATGGATACTGTCAAGAGCTGAAATAAAAAATTTCACGTGAGCGAAAGTAGAACTATGCGGTTTTTACAGCACGTACTTAGAATTGCTGGCGTAAGTAATTAACGTAAATAATTAACATCGTCAGAAAACTGTACACGGGATTTTACACTTTAAATATGCACATAATAGGTTATACTGCCATTTACACATACATTAAAAAAAATTTTTTTTTTCGATTCTGTGCAACACAATTTTACCAGCGAAATTATTAAATAATTAAAAAAAACTTGGAAAGTTTTGCAAAGTGTGATTTTGAATTGGTAATTCCCAAATTGATAATTAAAAATTACAAAGGAATATTTCTTAACTTTTATCGAAAGAGTAGATATAAATAGTTTTATCATTGTATATGCGCTTTAAAGTGTACATAGATAGACAGTTTTATCAATGTCATTTTGTATGTGGCTCCTTGGAAATTAGATATCTTTTAATTTTTTATAATTTCTTTTCGTAGAAGTGATTGTGACAGCGCCGATATCATATGTCATCCTCTCATCTATAATTACATTTAAATTTGGAACAGCTCTCGTGGCAACGTAATAGTAGTAGAAAGACGGTCATCCATAAAGGGTTGCTTCCACGAATCGAGAGATATTTGCTTCAGTTTCAATGGAGTTTGTTTATTGTGCCTTAGACTAATCTCACAACTGAAGGCCGGTTGCGTCGGTTTCACATACGATTCCTCCTCTTTGTTCCATTCGGCAATGGTCTATAGCTAGAGCTCGTGTTTACGCGCGGTGCAGCCTCCGGGTACTCTACCGGCGCGCGGCGTCATCGCCTAAGACATCGTGTAGATTACAGAAACACAGCTCGTGTTCGCCGACGTTACGATAATTGCGAGATGGAGTTGTGGAAATCGTAGAAGATTAGAGATGCAGAGACGCGTCAGTATCCTCTGATTGTTGCATCCCGCCGGCAATGAGATATATTTGTTTTGTAACACGCAGCTTGATTTAAACAAGCCTGCCGATATTACAGTACAGTCATTCGAAATGGATATTGCGAAACGGTAGCGACTTCATATCAATAAAATATAAACGAATACGATTTCGTTAAGAATACGATATATACGTTTGTTCTAGAGGGAAGATATATTTTTGTTAATTAAACGTTCATTGCAATCTTAATTAAGATCGAATAAAATGATGAATATAACTTTTATTTTATCTTCTTTCGCACAGAAAAATTATAATCTTTTGTTTTCATTTCTTTTCGTGGCATCAAATAAAAAAAAATATCGAACTTTATTCATTTATTTAAAAAAAAAAAACAACCTCGCTTTTGCCACAAAAAAGAGAAAATACGCATGAAATATATACTATCATGTTGTCCTCGGAATGCATTAAGAATGCTGAAATGAAACTGCATTCTTGCATGGAAGGAGAGCCAAGAAATGCTAAGGGCTTAATTATGCGCGGAAGGGTCGGCATTCGAATGGATGTGGATTCGAAAATTGTTTTCACTAATTTGAATGCTATGGGGTAAATGTACTGAGTTAATGTTCGGAGTTCTCACAAAACTGAAAATCAGGGAAATCAGGAAATTATCAGGGAAATTGAAAACAATTAGGAGAATCAGGGAAGAGTCAAGAAATTTTGCAAAATTTTCAAGAAAATAAAAATTCTTGGCTTTAAAAAAATTTAATATGCGATATACAGTATACCTACAGTTTTGGAATGCTACCCACTTAACAGTTACAAATAGTATTAACAATATTAACATTAATTTACATTGCTATGTTAAATTGATCTTTTAACAAAATATTTAATAGTTTTCGAATTACAAGACAAAAATACAAAAAATTTTTTAATATTATTGAAAGTCAGGAAAAATCATAAAATTTTTATCTCGAAATTAGGAAAAGTTATGGAATTTTAGGATGAGAAATTTGTGACAACCCTGACTTTTTAAATTTAGAGAAAATGTTGTTTTAACATTAATTTCACAAAGAGAAAACAATATGATCTTATTCATGTTGATATTTTCCAAATCATTATTATTGCTCTACATAATAATCATGAAAAAAATTATTCAAATTGTGCAATTTTCTAATTTAAATAAATAAAGAGAGTTCAGTAAGCGTAATAATTCATTGGATAATTTACATGTTAACTTTACATA
This sequence comes from Atta colombica, assembly GCF_001594045.1. Classification (NCBI taxonomy): domain Eukaryota; kingdom Metazoa; phylum Arthropoda; class Insecta; order Hymenoptera; family Formicidae; genus Atta; species Atta colombica. Next base: position 3,994,544 of record NW_017259185.1, read on the forward strand.
AAACGTTTTTTTTTTATCAAATATGAATACATGACGTTAATACTATACCTAATTGATATTTTTGTCTCAAAAACTAGTTAAGAAGAATCTACTAAGAATGGCACGTTAAAAGTGCAGACGACATTCTCCGCTTGCAATATTCTCGGTTGCGCGATTAAAAAGTGCTACAAAGAAAAGTTTCTGCGCGACGGTTCAACGTGTTGAAATTTGTAGAGTGTAAGAAGCCTCGCAAGAAAATGAAGAAAGCGATCTCGAGCAGTTTTCGCGAAAATGCAAAAAGTTGGCAGCAAGCGAAGACGCGCACGAACAAGCTTCGCATTGGACCACACGAAAGGAGCGCTAATTAAAACAATTAAGTTAAGAATCCATCCGAATAATTAAGGTGCCCGATAAATTTATCCTGAACATTCTGGTATTATGTGCAAAACATAACACGTGATATTTTTCAATCCATTATCGAGTGAAAAAAAATCAATTACAATAAATATGTCATTTTCAAAATTATTTGGATATTAAAACATCAAGAATTAAATGAACAAAACGGACGTGTACACATGAAAAATTTTACAACAACTAATCATGCAATACTCTAAATTTTGATTGTTTTAGATCGATTTTGGCAGAAGTTGAATTAAAGATAGAAAATTATTCACTGGGTGATAAATACGATCCATAAATTATTATTGTGTGAAAAAGAGCGAAAGCATGATCGATAATGATTTTTCGATGTGATTGAAACGCGTGGTATATGATTGCATCGTCATTTTCACTGTCGATATAAATCGCTGATCACTCATCCGTATTGCACCAATTAAAATTTAGGAGCGACTCCCATTTACACATTGGCCTCATTTACTGGCTGTTCAATGTCTATTCGAAAGCTATTACATATGTGTACAGTAATTTCTATCACGCACAATCAGCAACGATAATGATTGTCTGTCGACGCATTAAATTGAACATTGAACGATGTGTTCAATTACGATCCATTAACGCAAGCTCGCATTTTCTATTGGAAAAACATAACAACCGTAGTGTTTAATTGTTTAAAACAACAGTAGCTGATACATATATTCTCTGTTAGTTTGAGTATAATGTCTATGGTTCAAATTAGTTTCGACACATACGAAGTATAATAAAAACTAATATATCCGTTTAGTACAAACGCGTAACACAAAAATTAACTATGAACAAAAGTTATTACGATAATTCTTATGTGCTTTCTATATAGCGTTATGACGCGTTTTTATCATCCCTGTAACATATGATTACTCTTTTAACATTGGCGACTATTTAAAGACTTCATAATACATTAACGCTGCCTTTTTTCTTGGCACTTTCTGAGTGCAGGCTTTTAAACATGCAACGTTTTCTATATTTTTACGTCTTTAAATAGTATAGATATGTATATACGTATATGTATGTTCATTAGCCGACAAACACTTCATCATAAAGTTAACGAGGAAATATTTCGTGTCTGTAATACATCGAAGCTTGACTATGTTTCACGGTATTGAGTTTATTAGCACGTTCCGGATACGCAAAAGCAATACTAAATTAGTGTCTAACCTAGACACTACACGACAACGTGAATTGTAAACTTAATTTACTCGACTAAGTTGCATCCGGTGGTATATACACTGTATAGGATTGTTCCTGTCATCATAATTGTGCAACAAGCCAATATATGTATATAAAGTCTAGACACTGCTATGTTAAAAATATACTTTGCGGTACAGAAAAGTTACGAGTCTATAATAGCGGAATATTAAATTAGAAGATGCGTACTTGTGCGATTTGTTTTACAAAAAAATTAATTATAAATAGTTTTGAAGTTAAACTAATTGTAGGAGATCTCAATAAAGTATATTATTAATTTATTGAACATTCTATACTTTAGAATATATTATTAAACATTTTTTTTAATTAGAAAATAATATATACATAAATTTAAAATTCATTCTCTCTCGTTAATTGAAAATACACACTCTTGCTTGATTAAAACGAATTATAATCCTAAATCATATAAATATCTATTATTCATTAAAAATATTGTTATGATATTCGCTTTAAGTTAATTTTTTCTTATTACAACATTTGATGTTCAATTTCATCCTTTTAAATTTCTTTTCCGACCTTTAGACCTGTCAGTTGCAGTCATCTGCGTTTATCTATCATCAAAACTATGTTAATTACATTCTGTGTGGCTATCCCTCATGGCCAAGGTAGACAAGGTATTAGTCCGTACTCTGTAGTAATAATTCTCACAGATATTTATTTAGGATCTTCTATAGTGCGATCTGGTTGGTCTACTGTCACGAGACATCTATTGTCCATCCGTCACAATCGACAATTCTAATCGACGCAATCCATCTCGTGAAATTAATATCTTATCTGATATTAAATAATCATAATCGGAAACTGACTTATATATATATAT
>NW_017259185.1:3997083-4001254 GCF_001594045.1 Atta colombica
TTTAAAAGTGTACCTTGTACTGATCAGTAAGTAACTGGATCAATAATACTAACAGTACGCATTAATATTTTTTTAGTATTTGTATTACCTTAAACGATCAATATTATTGACAATTAATTATATTTTAGTTTTACGTACATTATCTATTGCACTGACAGACTGTGACATACTATGGTTTCTAATAAAGCGATACTCGAGAGTTAAAATCTAGGTCATCTCGGTATTCTACGTCAATCTATCAATATTAACCACACACGATGAATAATATATTATCAGTATTCATTAATACTGACAGTATTATTGACTGTGTAGGATCTTAACACATTCAGAGTATAAGATATACGTATATTTTCTCCAAAAAAAAACAAGAATTATAACAAAATTATATATATGTTTAAATCTAAAATTTTATTTGTTTCATAACAGATCATAATAGTAAGGTTTGTCATTGTCTGTTGGAAAATTGAATTTCTTTAGTTTTCAACAATTGGATTTACACACATACACACACACACACACACGCACGCACGCACGCACGCACGCACGCACGCACGCACGCAGGCACGCACGCACGCACACACGCACACACGCACACACAAGATTGTTGATATTAGCTGTTTTTAACTCGTGCACTGAAAGGATGCGATTTAACTTCGTAATAAATTTAGTGGAAATCGCTAAATAGGGTTGCTTCCAAGCTGAATCTTTGTTGGAGGAATCTTCGAGATAACAAGCGCGGTTGAGCGGAAAACACGTTGCAGGTTTTCACACACATACATACATATACACACATTCTACTATACCGTCTCTATTCATCGTCTTTTTGCTTGCTGGAATTAAACGTCTGCTTGAATTCCCGTTTGTCGTAGATGCGGCGAACTATGGTGCTTTTTTCTATGTCTCTACATAGAAAATAATCGAAATACTAACTCCATGATTAAAATACTAACTGTAAAGGTTAATCGCTAGTACAGGAAAATTTATCGATTTTTCATGGCAACGTTTGAGAGAATCAATGTCGCGCTCAAAAGCGATCTCATAAATGTTCGCTATAGACAGAAACATTTGAAAGGAATGAAAGGAACTTATCTAGAGAAACGTGAATATCGTGTAATTTGATCGTAGGATGCGAGAAAAGTTCGACAGAATTTTAAACAGGGCATTAGGAAAAATAAGGTAGAGAAGATATCGGGAATAAGCGCGGAATAAGTTAAAAGACAAAATAAGAAGAGGCATCGTGCGGAACGAACAGCCTCAGCCTCGTCCTCTAAGGGCCTTCATTTCGAGCACGTACTTCTTCCGCTTCCAGTACATTGTCCCCCGCTGTAGCAAATGCCTTCCTTATGGTGAATTTACTTCAGCGAGCTCTGCCGCGTTCTTCACGCAAGACGTAATAAATGGGCAGAGCGATAAATCGAGTGGGAGTTATTTCACTTGATAAGGCAAATCTGCCACGTTAACGCGCCCTCTCGGGTTAATGCTTCATCTTTTTTTTCGTAATCTCTTCTTCTTCAGGTTGTTCTGTATAATCGCTTACAAGTCAAGTCGTAAATATATCTTGTGCGCGTTCTTTGATCATGCGTTGCTGAGAAGAGATATTGATTCCAGACGTGTTTTTTGACTGTGTTTCACGTTAAGACATTGATTAAAGACAGGAAGAGTAACGTACCATACGCGTGGCATGTAAAAATATTAAATCAGCAGTCTTGGAAATATGTCAAAAAGATTTTAGAAGTTAAAAAATTTATTTGCTGGGTATATACTTTATAAAACCTTTTAATGAAAAAGGGATACTAATTAAAAAAGATACTAAATAAAAGAGATGGTAATTAAAATCAACGTTTAATAAAATAAATTTTAGGAAAACAAAATTAGCATAAGTTTTCTCGCATCGTGTTTTTTTTAATTTTTTTTATATAGATACCTAGTGATATGATAATGTATCAAAAAGAATTCTATTTCTTTATTCTGCCATGATTATTACAGAAATTCTATAGTAAATTTCTATAGTAAAAATGTCATATATGTGAAATATGTATGATATAAGAATTAATTACAGAGTAGCAGTTATAAAATAGTAAAAAATGTGTAAAAATAGTTTCCATTAAAGCGCACAATAATGTTTTCTTGACAGAGACTATTGAAATAAATAAATATAACGATATTTTTCTGTCAGCACGTTCCTCAGTGTGGAAAAATTTGCATAGAGAGAACGTAGTAATTCTTTGAAGAAGTTATTCATCGGGACAAGAAAAAGAAACGACACCAAAAGGTTATTTTCACTTTTAACTCAACCGATATCGTATTTGCGGTAATGATGACTTTTTTTTATCATGGTTGAGAAAGGGGGAGACATATTATGCTCGAATTATTAAAAATAATGAGCATATATCGTCGCGCAGAAAACATAAATACGTTTTCAAAGACTGTATTAAATAGAAAAAAGAAGAAATTAGAAGATATTTTTAATGAACTAACACACGCGCATTTCTGCTATTTTATCATTTTTTTTTTTTATAATGAAAGGAATCAAAGTATAAACATAAAGACATAGAAATTATAAATACGTTTTATAAGTGTATCTAAAAAAGAATTAAGGAATGTATACATATAAGACTTCCATTATAAAATCTTCGATACATTTTTTGTCTTCCTCGAATCATAATATTATTTACAAAAGAATTAAGGAATGTATACATATAAGACTTCCATTATAAAATCTTCGATACATTTTTTGTCTTCCTCGAATCATAATATTATTTACATATACGGTTACCACGGTTAAAATTTTGGCTAAATCATATTATATTACAATAATAATGTTTTTTATATTATATGTTTTTTATATTAGTTATACGTTTTACAAAAGAATTTTTAAGATACTTAAATTATGCACCTCGAGAATTAACTGGAAGTTTATTTAAAGCAGTAACAAAAAATATCGTTTATCGTCAGACTTTGTTTAACTGATTATGCAAAATTCATCTTTAAATCCATCTTTCTATAGAATTTGTCAAGTGAGATAATAGTTTAAATAGATATTTTTAGATGGTAGATCAAAATATCAGATTTATTTGGCAATACAGTATACACTAGATGACATTTCTGATCTTTCTTAAGATTTATTATAATCGATTTTTAAATCGATTATAATATTATTTTTACTTCCTCCATTTGCAATATTTTTTGTCCAGTTTCAGTTCTTTTTATTGTTTTAGACTTTCCAAAAATGTGGAAAAATTTAGAGTTATTTTATTTTTTAACATTTCTGTTATATTATCTAATAGTCTTTAAACTCAATGTTATATTATCTAATAATCTTTTAACTCAAATATTATTTAATAAAAATTAAAATTTGAGCAAAAATGAAGATGAAATTTGAGAATGAATTTCGAGAATGAAATTATTCCAAAAAAAACCTGGATTGCAGGAGGGAATCATAAGGGTTTCATCGTGTCGAAAATAATTATAGACTGTATAATTATTTTCGACACGATGAAATCGATTCAGAACCATTAAAAATATCAACGAAGGTAACCTTATTTGATTTTTGAAAATAAATCTAATATTTTGGTCCCTTATTTGGAAATATATCCACTTATATTATTATTTTGCTATAAATAAAATTACTATTCCACTATAAATAAAAGATAAATTCGTGAAAAATGAATTTAAATACGAATTTGGTATAATTCTTAACATGAATCCTTGTAAACGAATCTTTATTGATTGTCTTCTTCATACACCTTTGTATCGGAACAACCTCGAGGAGTCTTATCGACTTACCGATCTTATACCGCCACATTCGAAATCTCAAATAACAGTGTCGTCGTAATTGTTGATAAAAGTTGAGACAGGTCGACGAGACGATAGCGTCAAATTTGTATCATCGATTATTTCCGAGATATCCGGATAGTGTGTTTTTGGGAAGTAGATAAAGTGCATTGAAATTTAAATATGAACATCACATTACTTCTTGTAACCATGAATTATATAGTGACAGTTTTCGATCTTGATAATCCTTCCCTCTTTCATCATTAAATATAAAAGAGTTTTTTAACTTGTTAGTGGGTAACTATATTCACGAGAAGCTATAAAATGTAAAATACAATGAGATAAACTTAAGAGGAGTTATTAAAATAAATTATAATAATAAATTAAATATTATTAT
>NW_017259185.1:4001354-4003650 GCF_001594045.1 Atta colombica
TTTGATCCTCCGAAGTTTTTTCTTTAATTGCTGTGGATTATGTATGATTTTAAATAACTCAATCTCGGTTGAATTGTAACGATACTCTCATTTTTGCTTTAGCAATTTTATTTGATAATAGTTACTACAAATTATAAAAACGTAATATTAATTTATAATGTATGACTTCTAAATAATTAAATAGTAATATTCAATTACTATATTATTCGGCACAATACGTACAGAATTGATCATAATATGTATCACGTTTGATAAATCATATTTTATATTTTTAAAGCACTCTTTACATCTCTGTGACATGAAATACTAAAATCACGTTTAACTCACGATATAAAGAGTTTTATGTATGCGCTTCGGACTACATCCATTTTGAGACCAATCCACGAAATTTTGATGCATTCACATTGTAGGAACTACGTGAATAGCATTTTTCAGAAATGTAATATTGAGGTATTTTATTCGATTATATCAAGCGAGAATACGTAAGCTGATTGAGAGGGAAATGCAACGAAATTGACTGAAGTCCAGTTTTATGTAAGAATCATGCATTGCTCGTTCTCTTTTTTTTTTTTACAAATAAATAAGCAGACACTGAAATTCCTAATTTCCGTCTTCTTTTGAAACAGATAACGTGTACATTGAATTTGTATGCAGAATTTTTTTTTTTTTATGTGAATATGTGCAAGTATATCATTTTTGTTAACGATATAAAAATAAGTTTATACTTAACGTATACACCATGCGATGAAATCGAAGTTGCAAAATGGCCAAATCACGTGTCGACTTTCACGTAAAAGATGTGTTATACCGACTTCGTCGGAGTTTCGAAGAAATCCTAAATACGTGTGCAAAATGCATCGCGTGCATTACATAGTATGTTTCGTATTATGCGCCTGTTGTGTTGCCGCGTGTCAGTTATTCCTAGAATTCGTTAATTCCGACTCTTCCATGGAAAATACAAATGAACTTTCGACGAAATGACATCTCGTCAAACTTTATTGCATTTGTAATACTCGCACAAAAGACAATTGTCAGTGACTTCGTTGTCATCCAGAAAAACAATATTTTCAAAGTTAATTGTAACGTTATGTTTTATTTCCAAAGATCTTCTCTTAATCGTCAGCAGTATGATTAAAATTACAAGATTATAATCCTTTCACTTAGCGATAAATAATCCTAAATAGTATGATATATAATAAAACATAAATATATATAGTTTTTAACATTCACAATTATATACGCAAATATTTGGCTATTAAATTTATTATCTAATAATATTGGTTAACATCAAGTTTAATAAGTATAGTGCCGTTTTACTTGCACAATATAAAAAAATCAAAGAGAAATGAATTAATTACATCATTTATCCGTCAATTATCCAAAAGAATCAGATACTTAATCGATTCGAATTAATTAACTACCTTATCATTATGTTCTTTTGCTATCTGATCTGCTTGAGTGATTGTTGAAGTTTCATAATACAATGAAATGACCAGGAAAGATATTGGCGATATAATGATCACTCATCCGGTAGCGATTCGATAAAATGTCATGAAACTACTCAAACCGTCCGTGATAACTCAACTTTTTTTTTTTTTAGATTTATTTTAGTCGTCGAAGCAAAAATGCTTTGCATACAGCGAGAATATTTAATTTGTATTATTATTTAAATTACAATTTAATAGTGTGAATGAAAACTTGTATGTCTTATGTTATTATATATTCATGGAATTCTTAATTCATTTATTTGATATCATTACTCTCTGAGTAAAGTGTTTTTTTTTAAAGTCAAAATGTCTGAGAGATTTACTGATATCAGATTAATGAAAACCGAAAGAATGTGATCGTCGCAAAAACGAACACAATGATCTTACTTACTCCATCATTTCTCCGTGACAGCATTCGAAGAAACCTGTTTCATCTCGCGAGAGCACAAGCGGCACCGTCGCGCTTTGATTACGCTTTTTGCGGCGCCTACGTATTCAATTATAGGTTATCGACTAGCAAGTTGATTTCAACCTTTTGCAAGTTAACTGCAAGACAACCTGAGGCAGCACGAATTTGCAGCATTGATGGTGCAACACGGATAAATGGATTTGATAGGTATTTGAGCAGAACAGTCGCGATGCTTTAGGCAAAATAGCAAAGTTTCTTTTGCAGAACAATTATTTTATTTTTATTTATTTTGATTTTAACAAATTTGATAAATTGAAGACTATTGAATTTCTATGATCTTACATGTAAGATTATTAATTCTATTGTTATTTAAAAGAATATTATTTTAAAGAGCACTTAT
>NW_017259186.1:0-1404 GCF_001594045.1 Atta colombica
TATATATTTATGTTTATAGAGTGATTTTCTAATTCTATATATTCTTTAATTGGGGCTGTGCGAGCTATTTCACAAACTTCATCATATGAGAATAGTTTAATTATAATTTTTTTGATTTTGATAATTTTAAGGGACAGATATTTTTTTTTGGATTTTATGAAAAGACATGTTAAGTTCATTATTTTTGGTATTTTTTGTAAGAGGATTGAATGAAAAAAAAAAGTGTAAGCAGGATTGAATCGTAGGCCGATAGATTTTGTTGAATCAGAGTTAGTTCCAGGGTTTGTGGAGTATTTTAGATGTTTTAGATGTTAGATTTGCTTTGATTTTTGTAGCTGAGCATGATATGATTATTTTATTTAATAGTGGGAATATTTACTAATTTAATTGGATTATGATGATCGTGGTTGTATATTAATTTGATATCATTTTTAATTAATTTAATACGTGGGATATTACCACGAATGCAGTATGATGACTTAATATAATAGGAAGAAAAATTTTAAAATATGATTTATTATATTATGTATTATAATAATTTTATTTTGATATCTATTATTTTATTTAAGAAATTTAATTTTTCGTAAAGAAGAGGATTTAATTGAACAAATTTTAATAATTATAAATGTAGTTATTAATAAAAATAATATACAAAGAAAGGTAAAATTATTATAGGGATATAAATAGATGTTAAAAATATTTTCGAATATTTTTTAGTGTTTTTTTGTTAGTGTTGATAAGAAAATTTATATTGGAAATATTAGTATTTAAGAAAATTAAATGAAAGTTATTATTAGTAAGGAAGGTCGGAAAAGTAGTAATATTTAATGAAGAATAAGACTGTGTTTATTAAGAATGTTAATATAAGTATGAGTTTAATGTAAAAATTATTTTTTATATTAGAGATTAATCTTGTAAAATATAAAAAGATAATAAGTAATCCTCTAATTAAGGTAAGGAATAAGATAATTGAGTATACGTAGTTTTTTGATCAGAAGGATAGATTAATAAAAATTAATAAGGAGTAAATTATTAATAAAATAATTATAGAACTGATATTAAATGAATTAATTAGTATAATCAAATTAATGAGAAATAATAAAGAAAAGATAATTAATAAAAAAGTATTAGAAGATTCAGTCATAAGTAGAAGAGGAATGGACAGAAAATTAATAAATAAAAGAGGGGGTTTGGGTAATCGTTGGGTAAAGGTTAATCGGTAAAGAAAAGATAAGACAAAAAATAGTTTAAGGACAGAGAATATTAATTTTAGAGATTAAAGATATATATGAGAATATGTTTTTTGATTATTTGTTTTAATAAGAAGAATTTATATCTTTAATTTACAAAATTAATATTTTTATTATTAAACTATAAAACATTTTGTTAGATATTATAATTTAC
>NW_017259186.1:2239-3133 GCF_001594045.1 Atta colombica
ATATATATATACATATATATATTTATATATATATATGGGATAACTGTGAAGTTTAGATTAATAATGAGAATTATAGGTAGTTATAATTTTACTTTTTGAGGGTTTTTAAAAATGTATATAGCCTTTTTTATTAAAATACGTATTTATTTATTTCATGTTTGATTACCTAAGACCCATGTTGAAGCCCCGATATACGGATCAATAGTTTTAGCTGGCGTATTATTAAAAGCAGGTAGATATGGATTAATTCGATTAATAGAGATATATTATAAAATTGGAGTTAAATATGGATATATTATTTTTAGAGTAAGAATTATTTGGAGAATTATTGTGGGAATTTTGTGTTTAGTTCAGGTTGATATAAAAAGAATAGCTTATTCATCCGTAGTTCATATAAATTTAATGTTATGTAGGTTAATAACTTTTTATAAAGTAGGAATATTAAGAAGATTTAATGATAATTTTTCATGGACTGTGTTCTTCAGAGATATTTTATATAGTAAATTTATATTATGAGCGATCGGGGATGTGATTGTTATTTTTAAATAAGGGTATAGTGAGAAATTTACCTACAGTTATTATATGTTGATTTTTATTTTGTATTATAAACTTTTCTTTTCCTTTGTCATTAAATATTATTGGGGAAATATTAATATTAATAAGAATTGTAAATTGAGATATTAGGATAATAATGTATTTAATATTGGTATGTTTTTTTAAGAATTCTTATTCGTTATACTTATTTTCATATGTTTATCATGGGAAAAATATTTATAATGAAAATAAGGTTTCTATGGTTCAAGTTTAAAAGAGTATATGATTTTAGTTATACATTTTTTCCTTTATTAATATATTTATTAAATTTAATTATATTTATATAATTTGAAGGGTAGA
>NW_017259186.1:3223-5069 GCF_001594045.1 Atta colombica
TATATAAATACATAAGTATTAGTTAAAAATATATAAATATGTAATATATAATTAATATTAAGAAGTGTTTAGGGAGTAAAAAGAATTAATTGTTTTATGTGTATTTGTGAGGAAGTAAGATTTAGTTTAGGAATAAATATAAAAAAATAGATAACGTTATAAATAAATTATTAAAATCTTCAATAAATGGAGATGAATAAGAATAATCAAATTATATCTCAAATCAAAATGTCAGTATCAAGATGCTGCCTCAAATCCAAAATGATAATACGATGAAAAATGTATTTTATAAAGTCGAATTAGACATATTAAGAGGAATAAGTTTCCAATAATTACATGAATTCCCTGAAAACCTATAGCAATAAAAAAGTTGACCAGTAAATTGAGTCAGCTATAGTAAATGGGGCATTAATATATTCAATTAGTTGAAGAAGGGAAAAATAAATTCCAATGATAATTGTTATTAAAAGACTTTTTTTCTTTCATTTTTATTAATTACGGCATGATTAGATCAGGTAACGGTTAAGCTTGATGAGTGTAAAATAATAGTATATAACAATAAGAAGAGGAATATCAACAGGATTAAATGGAATAATACTTTTAGGAGGTCATGATTGGCCAATTTCAATTCTGAGGACTAATGAAGAATGAAAGTATATTCAGAAAAAAGAAATAAAAAAGAAAATTTCTGAAATAAAATTATTCCTATTTTTATCTTTAAAAGCATCAAAAGAATGGCATCCTTGATAAGTAGCTTTACGACGAATATCTTGTCATCAGAAATATATACAAATTAATGTTCCTGGGATTGAGAGTGATAAAATAGGAGTGTAAAAATGGAATCATCTCTATGGAATCTATCAGTAGTACGGAATAGGTTATTAAAAATACTAAAAGAAATAATCAGAGGTCAAAGACTAGGGATAACTAAATGGAAGAGGGTGTTTATGATTTGTCATAAAATTAAGAATTAGAAATAGAGATTGATATTATTTGTTAAGTTTCTCTACTGTATAAGGTTGATAAAATGGAGAATACGTAAACTTGAATTATATAATAGATACTGAAATTTCAAGGACATAAAGTAAAATTTGAGTAGAAATTAAAATGTATAAAAGTATAAATGAATTAGAAATATTTAATTCTGAGGAACCTAGGAGGGTTAATAGTAAGTGACTTGCAATTATATTTACAGTTAGACGAATAGATAATGTTAATGGGCGAATAATTAAGCTAATTGATGCGATAATAACTATAAATCGTATTAGTATAAAAGGAGTTCTGGATGGGATTAAATGGGTTAGTAAGTTATTTAAGTAATTTGTAATTCTGTATAATATTAATCCCATTCAAAGTCTAAGAGACAAAATCTTATGTGACCTGAAGTAGTGAAGATATAGGGTAAGATACAGGAAAAGACCTAGAAAATTATTAAAAAACAAGAAATAAGATAAGTTTTAAAAATAATAATATTTGAAAAAGAGTAATTAATTAAGATTTTAAATTCATTAAAAATATAATTAGTAAATAAATTTCATAAATATATAATTCGGGATGGTAAGAGTCAAAATTGTTAAAGTAAGATAAATAAGAAAATACAAATACTTAATCAATTTAAGGATAAGATGGAAGAAGAGGTAGTCATAAATAGAAAAGAGATTTATTATCATAATCAATTAAAAAAATATTTTATGAGATTTATATTGATGTTGAATTTTATTATTTTTAGGTTTATAGAATAAATTAGAGGATGGTAATATAAAAAAATATATAAAAGGAATTAAAATAAATATTAATATACTTAAAAAAGTTAATGTAAAGATTCATATTAAAGGGATTATTTGTG
>NW_017259186.1:5169-5638 GCF_001594045.1 Atta colombica
CAGCGGAAGCAAAGTTGTACACCTAATATATCTATAATTATTATAATGTCATTGAGGATTATAGTAGAATCTTTAGTAAATTGAATTTTTTATTTTGATTATTATCTAGTTAATTTCTCTTCTTTAGAAAAATTAATTACTTTAGGAAGTTGTCTAGTCGGAATTTTAGTCATAGGAGTAGTAATTATTATAAGAAAGTTTTTTTAAAGTTATATTATTATATATATTTTTTTAGATCTGTATGATTTTTGACTAGATTAGTTTATAAGCCGGTTAATATATACAGGATATATAATGGTCTCAGAATTAGATAAAAGTTGAGTAGAATTTATAAGAAAAATTTTTATTATTCGATTTATAAAAAAAAAATTTAATTATATTTATTATAAGTTACATATATTTACATTTATTTTTGTTTATTTAGAGTTATAATATTTATATTTAATTAAAAATTTATTTAATTTAAATA
>NW_017259186.1:6860-10828 GCF_001594045.1 Atta colombica
AGATAGTTAAATTATTAATTTATAATATATAATATAATGAAAGGAATTAAATAAATTATTGTTGATAAAATTGATAAATTCAGTTTTTAAAATTAGATGTTTAAAATTAGGTGTTAGATTAGTAGATTCAATAGCAATAGGTATAAGTCTGTGATTTATTTCACAAATTTCAGAACATTGACCAAAAACTATTCCGGGTCGATTTATAAATAATAAACTTTGATTAAGTCGTCCAGGGATAGAATCTATCTTAAATCCTAAGGATGGGATTCCTCATAAATGAATTATGTCTATTGAGTAAGTATTCGAATAGGATATTTATATATATATGGTAAGACGCAACGATTATCAACATTAAGAATTCGTTTGTTATAAATTGATCAGGGGATTATAAAGGAATCAAAGTCAATATTTGAGAAATCCGAGTACTCATATCTTCAATATCACTGGTGGACTAGGACTTTAACATTTAGATTTACGTTAAAAATTTCATCAGTGAGGTAAAGAACTTTAATTGAGGAAATGGCTATAGCAATAAGGATGAATATGGGAAGGATAGTTCATACGATATCAATTGTTTGATTTTCTAATAAAAATCGATGAATTAATTGATTAAATATCAGTCTAAATGTGATAAATAAAATTAAAATTGTAATAAATGTTACAATTTTCCACAGCATCTTCCGTCCGAAGCGATTTGGTCTTGAGGAAGATGTTGATGGTTGGGCGGGATCAACTTAAGATTTCTTGCGTTTAGGATTCTGAAAATAGATCCACTTTTCATCGTCTGTCACAATCCGATACAAAAATGACTTTCTTTTTTGTCTGGCAAGCAGAATTTGGCATGTGTTTTGATGTCGCTCCATCTGCCTATCGTTCAGTTTATGCGGCACCCATTTTCCGATCTTTTGAACTTTCCCCATGGCATGTAGCCGCATGGAAATGGCTGCTTGAGAAACACCCAATTGCTCGACAAGCATTTTTTGCGATTGGGTCGTCCTCGTCCAAAAGAGCCTGCAATTGACAGTCCTCAACCTTCCTAGGCCGATTTTCACGCTTCTTGTCACTCAGATCAAAATTGTCGTCATTGAACTGGTGAAACCAATCTCTGCACGTTGTTTCCGATAAAGCATTGTCGCCATAGGCCTCCACAAGCATTCGATGCGATTCGGCAGCCGATTTCTTCAAATTGAAATAGAAAAGCAAAGCTTCCCGCATTTTTTTTTTAACAAAAAAACTAGACATGATTACGAAAGAAAAAATGTATGTTGTTGTATGAAATTGCTGATGATGTGCACTGGTTAATGTTGACAGATGTCAAACACATAAAAAAATGTGTGTTGTATGCCCAAGGTAGCTTTGTACGCTCACTAATGCCACCTATGAGCAAACAGCGGATTTAAGCTTATACACCTGGTAAAACTAAATTAATTATTAAAAAGTACAAACGTTTCGATCGGGTTCTCAATATTAAAATAATAATATTGTAACAATAAATGTCAGATTCTCGTATTATAAAAATAGTATTCTGTATGAAGTAGATTTAAAAAATGTAGATACGTATCAAATATTTATGTCTTCCTTCTTTGTTACGAATATGTAGTCCATTGAAATATTAAATGTGAGACATTGAAATTGCTCAATATAATTGGAATACTAGTGATACTCCCTTTTTTTTTCTATGAAAAGCAATCTTTCTTATTCAAAAGAAACCAATTGTCAAATTCAGAATACAATTAGTAAATAATTACAATGTATAAAGAAAAACAATTAACATAATTAAAAGTAGAAAATAGAAGAAAAGATTTAAACGTATAATATATAAAATAACTGTTAAAGTTTTGTTAACAACAATATCGATTACAATTAAAAATTAACAATTAAAAATTAAACATTAACATGTCGATAAATCAATGGATATGAAAATACTAATTATATCTTCTTTAGTCGAACTGTTGTAAATAAAAAATTAAAAGAATAATGCAATGGATATTATAATTCTTATAAGCCATAGTGCGGTATCAGAATAGAGAAGTGTGTAGCATCGACAATCTCAGGCAAAAAGGACAAATAGACTCGGAGATAGTAATAGGTGGAAGGGGGAAGGAGAAAAATATTAGGAAAGGGAAAGAGAACGTATGATGCATAGGAAAGATTAAATAGTGTGCTCAGTTTGCAAGCAACTAATTCTTTCTCTAATTCTCTGTCGCTAATTTCTCTAATTCCTCTCGCTTGCTCGGTGATCGTTTGTAGTTCCAGTTTAGCCAACCTTAGTTATTGTTTTCGTCATGCACATTATTTAGATTCGGTTTCTTTTTATCATGTATTACTTACAAGGAGGCTTCAGAACGTAATATCAATCGATTTCAACTCATAGCGATAAATATTCACATCGAATGTTACTGGGTAAAAAGGATAATAGGTACTACTCAAGCGTTTGCAAGAAAATCAAAATTGAAAATTTCGAACGCCTAATAAATCAGTTCAGTAGATCATTTGACTGAAAAGCTCAATGTGGCGCAGCGATAGCGCGTCTGATTAGTAACCACGACATGCGTTGCGGGTTCGAATGTCGTTTTTGAGATTATTTTTTCCTTTTGTAAAATACAATTATTGCAAAATAAATGTATATTAATAGATTAATACATTTTGTACATTATAATGTGTTTTTCCGTTTGCATTCTCTGTCCAGGAAATCTATTCAGATAATTATATACACAATAGGAATAAATGTGAAATGTGTTTTATTCATTAGAAATAGATTACAATACAGTATAATATTGCAGTATAATATTTATCATAAAAACACGAAAAATAATTTCGTAGCGTTCCCAAAAAGAGATTGCGTTAACAATATAGGAATATTACATGGTTCTTATTCATCGATCGACAAATAAAATCCGATCTACATAAGACAGAATGTGGATCGCAAGTCACAAGTAAAATGTATTTTAGATTGTAATAGATCACAGACCGCAATACGTAAGACGCAAGACGCAGGACGTGAAAGTTGAAGTTCACTCAACTTTTTGCATTCTATGTTCTGCAATCATATTATAATTAAAATACATTAGGTTAGTTTCTAGTCTTGCTTTCTTAAAAATCAATCGCTCAATGAGTAAACTATTCCATAATTCATCGAAAAAAAATTGCAATCTTTTAAATTTCAACTATACTATTTTTACTACTGATGAGTTTGTATGCAGAAGTTATGTGAATGTATGCATATACATTTGCGTACATTTTAAAACTGTTTTACTTTTTTGTTAATTTTGTGTAACCAAATACTATTTTTTAAACAAAACTAATATTTTAAAGTTATTTTTATGGAAGGCTACATTATGCATTGTTGGCGTATTCGTATTGTGATATAATAATAAATACAATGGTCGCATTCAGCAGACTCAACTGTTGCGGAGCGAATACTTCAGTACTCTTTGCTATTGGATGATTTAGAAAAATACACAAATAGCAGCGAACGTTCACGGATCCGTTCCGCAATAGTTGAGTCTGCTGAACGCGACCAATGATTCAATATATTATTACGCTTGCCGTTCGTTATTCGCTATGCACAATCGAATCGCCAGCCCGAGTGAACATGCACGCTCGAATCGCGGAAATAACAACGCGTAAATTATGAAAAAAGTATTAGATTCTTTATATTAACACTTGCACAAAGACAATAGCTCGTAAGCTACAGCGAATAATGTTTCTGAAGGAAGCGAATTCGAACGGACGCGTTGACAGTTCAAAATTTGATCCAACTCAAACGGCTCGCGTCTCTTTGGCAATCGCCTATCAATTCTTCTCGCTCGTAACACGATTCAGCGCACAGAGAATCGAAGCGCGGATGTAACAGTGTATCTAATTTATAATCATTATAAAAAAATGTAAAATTGTAATTTATATCATTAATAGTTCGTTCGTATACATCAACGTAATTTAAATGTTTTTTTTTAAGAAAGTTT
>NW_017259186.1:10928-12066 GCF_001594045.1 Atta colombica
TTTCGTATCTATTGAACTTGTATATTGTGTAAAGGTTTGTTGCGGTCCAAATGACCTAGAAAGCACTTGGATCATAGGTAACATGGCAGTTGGAGCAGTTGCATTCATGTGCTCCAATATTCAATGACACGAACGGATTTAGAACAAGTGAGCATGTCGTCTAATCTAATCCGTGAGACCACTCGAATGGATCGGACATGTGCCTCGTTTCGTTTCGGATATTTTGTGTTACCTCGATTATTTGAAAATTTAAATATTTTATACAAAATAAATGCGTTTTTAATAAATATAAAAATTATAAATTAAAAACTTTTTTAAAAAATGAGCAAATGTAGTTAATTAATAAAATTCTTTTATTACATTCGTATAATATATACGCTATAATATATACGCTATAAATTTCAAACGTTTCGACTTACAAGGTCTTCATCAGTGATAATAAAGAAAACGTATTTTGGTATAACCTCATCCAATGTTAACGAACTAATATATGATACATAATAAAAATTATCACTCTAGGCTAATCTTATTTAGTTATTCTTGCGTTAAGATATTATGAATTGACTATTCTATATAAATTAATGTAAGTGAAAAATAAATAAATTCTTATCAATATTGAATTATATATAATAATTTTTTAATCAGAAATTAATATTTAATTGTGCAACATATAGTAGGATAGTTATTAAAGAAATCCTCGTTCGGAATGATGTTTTATATGAAATTGTTGACTAAGCTGATTCTTGATAACAATCGAAAAACCAGTTAAATACAATTTTACAATTATGGATTTTCAAACTTCTAACTTGATTTCTTATTGATATGATTTTATTTCGATTCGTATGAAGACTTTGTAAAACGAAACATTTGAAATTTATAGCGTTACGAATGTAATAAAAGGCGAATTTTATTAGTTAATTATATTAATGCTCGTTTTTTAAAAACCTTGACATTTTAATTTATTGCGTATTTACATGAGCCTACTTATCTATATAAAAGTTATATTATATTTTATTGTATTAATATTATTTTATTTTTTTAATTTTTCTAATTTCATTTATTTTATTTATTTGGTATACAACTTTGCTTCCGCCGTTTTCCTATAGATGGCTTTAGCGGTAAGTGCTGGTCGAAATAA
>NW_017259186.1:12166-18185 GCF_001594045.1 Atta colombica
TTTTTATAGAAAATGAATCTGAAATATTTTTTCCAATACAAAACATTTTCAACACCATTACATGCATGCGTAACATGTCTTAATTGTACCATCTTCTGAGATGAGGCAAATGGAGCGTGCTCTCAATTGATCATGGAGTATGCTCTAACGCGACGCGAACATCAAGTCGCCATATTGATTCCGGTGACGCGAACGTATTGAAGTGTGTTGGGCATTATTCGCATATCCGCCATTTTTATTCCTTTCCCCACTCCACGTTCTGTTCTCACTTCGCCGCTGGGCTGAGAAGGTTACGATCGTTACGATTGTTACAGATTATACCTTCTAAGCTATTGGAAACCTTGTAGCTTCATATTTATGTATTTCCATACTTCGACATTTTACCATAAGAGACTAAAAGACGAAAAGAAGAATATAAAAAAACTGAAATATTATATATTAATGAAGGCAAAAAAATTTATAAAATGCCTTGTTACGGTAAACTGTATCAATAGATCAGAAAAAGGTATTTGATTATTTAAATTTCCTGCGGATATTTGTCGACAACTTGTTATATTATATTATATATATGCTATTGCTGTAAAATAAATACATGACTTGTGAATAAACTACACTTCCTCGCAAATAAGAAATTTCAATCTTTTTCTTCAAATTGACATACATACTTGGCACCTTATCTAGAAATAATCTAAACGCCAGACATTCTTCAGATCATGCACTAATATTACGATAAATAACTGATAGATTTAACTGATTTTGAGAGCAAAAATGGAATGAAAGGATACAAGAAAGAATACAAAATTTCAAGCAGCAAATACAAATCATAACTTGTAATCTGTCATAGCACAGTGATGGAATGGGGAGAGCAAGGAGTGGGAAAAGAAACAAAAATGGTGGACGCGAATATTTACGTTTCTAGTGCTCTAAATTAACTTGTCAAATAGTCAGATTCTCCTTTCTCAAATCTTCTCTTCCCCATTCCCAAAACTGCTTTCTTTATCCTTTCTTTTATATTAGTCTTCTGTCCGCCGTTTGTCTGCAATGTGTACCCCGAATACTTAAATTCCTTCACCTCCTTCCTTCTTTTCCCTCTTCATCATCATTCGCACTTTTTTAACTTCCCTTTCTGAACTTCATTATCTTTGTCTTTTCTATGTTCAATTCTAAATCCTTTCTTTCTAGATATCCCTCCAATTTCTCGATCATACTCTTCATCTGTCCTTCATTTTTCGCCATCATAACCATATTATTAGGTGTACAACTTTGTTTCCGCCGTTTCCTATAGATGGCTTTAGTAAGTGATGGTCGAAATAAATAGATCATACACGTCATACAATAAACTTGGGCATCTGTCAACATAACCTCATAGAAACATTAGTCAATTTGTGTCTGCATCATAAAGTTATTCTCGATTGAAAATGTCAGTTTACGAGCCAAATTCTCGTCATTTGCGAGAGATTTTAATTTTTTGCTTCAATATGAAGAAATCGAATGCTCTCAAATACTTATGGTGAGGCCGCTATATATTAGTGAAAGAACGTGTCGTGAGTGATTTCAACGCTTCAAGAACGGTGATTTTGACGTCGAAGACCGGCATAGCGGAAGAGAGAAGGTTTTCGAAGATGCAGAATTGGAGGCATTACTTGAGCAAGACTCGTGTCAAAATCAAGAAGAATTGGCACGATCATTGGGAGTGACTCAACAAACCATTTCAAAAAGCCTCAAAGCCATGGGAATGATTCAGAAGCAAGGAAATTGGGTGCCGTACGAATTGAAGCCGAGAGATGTTGAATGGCGTTTATTTGCTTGTGAACAGCTGCTTGAAAGGCAAAGACGGAAGGGATTTCTGCATCGCATTGTGACTGGGGACGAAAAATGGGTTCATTACGATAATCCCAAGCGCAGAAAATCATGGGGAGTTCCTGGCCATGCTTCCACGTCGACGGCCAAACCGAATATTCACGGCTCCAAGGTCATGCTCTGTATTTGGTGGGACCAGCTCGGCGTAGTGTATTATGAACTGTTAAAACCGACTGAAACAATCACAGGCTATCGGTATCGAACGCAATTGATGAAAGACAAACGGCCGCAATACAACGAAAGACACGATAAAGTGATTTTGCAGCATGACAATGTTCGACCCCGTGTTGCGAAAGTGGTCAAGACATACTTGGAAACGTTGAAATGGGAAGTCCTACCCTCCTACTACCCGCCGTATTCTCTAGACGTTGCTCCCTCTGACTATCACTTATTTCGATCAATGGCACACGGCCTGGCTGACCAGCACTTCCGGTCTTATGAAGAAGTAAAAAATTGGATCGATTTGTGGATAGCCTCAAAAGATGACCAGTTTTTTCGACGCGGGATTCGTACCCGAAAGATGGGAAAAAGTAGTGGCCAGCGATGGACAATACTTTGAATCATAAATGTATAACCATAAATGTATAACCAGTTTTTTACAATAAAGCCTCGAATTTCGGAAAAGAAACGGCGGAAGCAAAGTTGTACACCTAATATATATATAATGTTATGTATAAATAACACAACTAATAAGAAATAAATGCTTTACATGGTCGAAGTTGGATATTAAGTGCTTAAAAAATTCAATACCGCATATATATTAAAAATTGCACACCGAATTGATTTGTCAGATTTTAAAACATAATCTCGATAGAATATAACACTTATCCCCGATTAAATGATATTTTGCTGAAATTAAATTGTGATACATAATGTTTTTGAAAGAGACGACTATTTCGGAAAATGCGTGCATTATGTCCATTTAGTCCATTAAGTCCATTTTTAATGGTATCATTTAAAGATAATAGTCATTTAACATAAGAACAAATACGATATAATAAAAAGTTAAGTTCGATCGAAGATAGAAATGACTTAAGCTTTACTAAAAAGAAAATTTAGAAAGTTAAAATATTTAGAAATGTACAATTTAGATTTAATTAATTATGCCATTGCATCTGCATGCATTTTATATAATTTTATTATAATGGAAGTATTATAGGTAATGACGATTATTTTGATGATGAGATAGAGGAGGAGAATGAGGAGATAGATCAGATTGAAAATAATGAAATAAAAGATTTAGATGAGATAGAATATTTTAATGAGAGCGGTCAAGAAAAAAGGAACATGATTGTACAAATATTGTAAATATATAAAATAAATAGCATACAAATTTATATTATTTTTGTTTTTACTTACTATTTTTCTCTGTAGCAGATTGTTGCTGAAATTCTAATTGCGACCTATTATCATGTATATATATTGGGAAAAATGGGATTTATAACAAGAAATATTTTATTACAGTTTTAAACAAATAAAATCATAGGTCAATATTTATAATCAATTTTAAAATTTAAGACCATTTTAAATACAGTTAAGATGTCATAAGCCCATTACAGAGTCATATCAACATGTTAAATAGCTAAGCCTGTAGAAATGGATTCTGTACAGTTTGCTACCAATTTTTGATAATAGAAAAGCAATACAAAATCTATAGTATCTAATGATATCAAATTACATATCATCAGAAATAGAACAAATTCAGTTTGTTAACATGCTTTTGCTAATAAATTATATAGCAATAGAAACCAAACAGAATTTGCAGCTCTTACTCAGTTTCTGCTGTCAATGATCAAATTATCCACATACGCAGATCCTGGAAGTCTATTCTTGAAAAGAAACTTATACGAAAGTCTAGGGAAATACTACAGTATACATTACATATATTATATGTATTTTCCTAGTTTTTCGTATACGTTTTTTTTTCAAGAATAGAGCTATTTCTGCTATCAGTTTGCTGACAGTTTCGTTGAAAAATCCTAAGTTTAATGCAGACATAAATGGCTATAAATCTGGAAATGCAATTGAATCTTCTGCCAATCTGCTAGTAAATTGCTAATATTTTACCATTAGAAATCTTTTACTATCTTAGAATCTTATTTAAGATGATCTTGAAAGAGCGGCTATAAATACTTCAATAAAATTGAAGTAAATACCAAGTATGTAAATAAACCGGAATTTTTTTATAAAAAATACACGTTTATTGCATGAAAATGATAAAAAATATTTTATTTGAAGTATTGCTCATACATTTAGCTATACATTTTTTCCACCTATTTGACAATTTGTGGATGCCACGCCAAAAAAATTGTTGCTCTTTTGAGCCAAACCAGTCATCTTGCCATTTTCGTACATCTTCGTAAGAAGTGAAGCTGCTGAGCAAGTGCGTGTCCCATCGATGCAAATAAGTGATAATCGGACGGAGCCAAGTCTGGTGAGTAAGCCGCATGCGAAAGTATTTCCCAACCAAATGCCTCAATCGTTTTTTTGACCAGTTTTGCTGTGTGTGGTGCATTATCATGAAGCAAAATCACTTTGTGTTGCCATTTTTCCGGTCGTTTTTCATACAAAGCTTGATTCAAATTGATCATTTGTTGTCGATAGTTCAGTATTAACAGTTTCGCCAGGCTTTAGCAGCTCATAATAGATCACACCTTTCTGATCCCACCAAACACAGAGCATTGTCTTCCGTCCATAGTGATTTGGCCTTGCAGTCGATGTCTATGGTTCGCCTGGAGTTATCCATGATCTTTTACGCTTAGGATTTTCAAAATATATCCACTTTTTATCGCCAGTCACAATTCGATGGAGAAATGACTTTCTTTTGTACCTGGGGGGGGGGGGGGCAGTATTTCATAAGTAGTTTTTCGATTTTTCTGCTGTCTTTCATTCAATTCATATAGAACCCATTTTCCCATCTTCTGGATCTTTTCCATGGATTTCAAACGTATGGAGACGGCTTCTCGTGTCACATTCAATTGATCTGCGAGTTGTTGTTGAGTTTGAGTGTCATCCTCATCCAATAATGTTTGCAATTCGCTGTTTCCATCTTTTTCGGTAGTTTTCCACATTCTTCGTTTCTCACGTCAAAATCGCCACTTTTGAATTTTTAAACCACTCAAAGCATTGTGATTTACCAAGAGCATGCTCACTGTAAGCTTCGACAAGTATTCGATGCGATTCTTCAGCAGTTTTCTTCAAATGGTAACAGAAAATTAATGCTGTCCGCAAATCGTAGTTTCCACAAAATTCGACATGTTCAACGCTTACACACTATACTGTTGTATGAAATTTGTATTGTTGAAAATCTTTGTCAGATGTCAGAACAAGGAAATGGCGTCAATGGCGCCGTCTGACGGCAACTACTTATTACTATTGACAGCTATGGCTATGGCCATCTATTGGTAAATTCCGGTTTCATATTTACATACCTGATATTACTATACCCATTATTATATCTACTTACCATTTCGTAATTTTTTATGAACATTAGTGATTCAGATATTATATATCACACCCTCAATTATATATTGCTCTTCCTTATATTCCATATCAAGATTACACTCTATTAAAAATAATTTAAATTTTTTATACTTATACAGAATGTTCCATTTCGACTTTCGCCTCGAAATATCTCGTAAAATATAAAAGATATGGGAAAATGTTTCTAATAAAAGTTTTATTACTTCGAGGAGGACATAGGATAGTACCATTGATTAAACCTTAGATAGCTTTATTAAAGTTAGAACAATCACTTTGAATTTTTTAAATGGAATCTTCCATTTTTTTTCAGTACATGTTCTTATAGCTTACCTGGAGAGTTTTGCAAAACACTATAATAAAGTAAATATTTTTTCATTAAGTACTTTTCGAATTATAAGTCTTGAAAATTACAGTACTACTGGCATTCCTCCAGGAAAGAAAAGGAAGAAAGATGAACTGGTGCAAAAATTCAGCCAAAAAGAAACAGGCTTATACACTTTTAAAATATTTAAGATTTAAAGCTAACTTATAAACTTAACCTTATTTTTGTAAAAGTAATAACTAATTCTAATTAGAATTAAAAATTATCGCGAAAGAAATTATCACGCGAATATGTTTTTATATGTAGAATAACTTATTTATAGATTTTATCTTTAAATTATATATATATATATAT
>NW_017259186.1:18285-35455 GCF_001594045.1 Atta colombica
TAGTGAGCGATGTGAGTGACAAAAATTTACGCTTACCAAAATTGATGAGTACTCTCAATAAGCAGTAGTGAGCGCTTGCATCCAATACACGAATCTAGTGTGCTCAATGAGCGCTCAATAATTTATAAAGAGAACATTTCATCTAGTACGTAAAAGTCACTCACTAAACGCTCATGGACAGTGCTAACTAAGCGCTTAGTAAGTGATTGTAGTACTGAATGCACTCATTGTAGAATTCACTGTAGAATTCAAAAGAATTTTGATAATTACGAAGATACCGCTTAGGAGCACATCAGCTTTTCTTCTTCTTCATCATTCGAAAAATTTAACTCATCTATCTCTAGATTTCTCAGATTTTTCAAATCCATTGTCATAACAAGAGGAGTTTTTTGTCACTCTATCGGTGAAAATACAAGCTTTCAAACCGTCCTTTAAAGATTTCAAAACAAAATGGTTAGGTTAAGCTTGTAGTACATATAACGATGTAAAACAGAAGAAAGTATAAAATGTAGAAAAATGCAGATCTCTATTATCAATTATATATAAAAATAAGACCAGAGCAACTATTTACAAACTATAGGTTGCAGTATAGACTCATGCATAATGCATAAGACTGATTGATTGGTTGATTCTCTTATGCACTATGCATTATGCGTTATGCAAAAGTCTGCGGCCTCATCACTAGCTTAATATTCCAAAATTGGAATGCTATTGATTAAAACGTCCTCAGACACAGCTTCGCGAAAATCGTCTTATTTATCAATATGTGCGTGAAATGAGGCTATTTTAAAATGACTATGAATTCATGGTTAACAAAGTAACCTCAATCAAATGCTTAGATGTGTTTATAAATTACATTTAGATTTTTCCAAGGCTATTTTCCAAAACTTCTTTTTCAAGGAATATTTTACTCTATATGCTATAGTACTGAATGCACCCATTATTTCTTATCAACATATCAATTAGAAAATCAATTGCAGATTTCGTTGCCTCTCTTCAACGAGACATGACGGAATGTCAATTTGAAGTAACATGCAGTTGCCAAAAGGAAGCTAGTGTTTCCATTGCAGAAACACTTTTACGAGCAATTCATCCGAGGTATCAGAGATAATAATATACAGGAGCAGATACTACAATCGAATCTTACTGCATTTGAAGATATAGTGGCAAAAGCAATCGGCCTGGAGGCGTCAAAACTAGAAAGCCAAGAGCTAATTAAACAAGAGATGTCATCACATCTAAACAATAAAATAGAAGAAACAAATAAAGTCTCGTACAAATATCCCGTCATAGACGATCATAGAACCAACGAAGATCCAATAAAAACAGACAACTATCCCAACACAGAACAAAAAATCGTATGGATTACCATCAGTTGGGAATCGACGGATTATGCTTGCGGTGCGATAGAAATAATCACGTTACGAAAAAATGTAAAATTGATCAAAATTGAAATGTTTATCATGCGATAAAGCAGGACATTTCGCAAAGGTATGCATTTCACAAAAAAAAGGAAAAAATAATCGGCTTGAATCATCAACAAAACAATTGGAAGAGTCACATGATAATTACGGAATTAGTGAAGTAATGAAGAAGGAAAAAGTCGACATTTTCAATCAAATCAATATGACAATAAATGACGCAGTAAAGTATTTTATAATTCAAATTAATTATTATTCAAATTAATATTATTCAAATTAATAAGAAATCACAGGAATTTGACTCGGACGCCGGATATATGCTTTTACCAATAAGCAACTTCGAGAACTCAATAAGAAACTTAAGTCGATGGAAATTACTTTTCGATCATATACCAAAGAAATGAATTCGCCCTTTCGGACTTGCTACTGTACTGATGGAATATAAAGGCATATAATCTTTAGAAGAGATATATAATATAAGAGTGTTCCAAATGGATTTGGATCACTCTTGGGGCGCATATGGATCCGACATCTGCACATTCAACTAAAAGAAATCTATATTGAGATCAAAGTAGAAATAAGAAACATACACCAGATATATTCGAACAATGATATTATCAAACAGTACCCGACGATATTTACAGAAAAAATCGGCTTTAGCAACTTCAAGATCATGTTGAAACTTAGACCAAAGGCAAAACCAATTTTTAATAAAGAGCGCGACGTTCCATACGCATTAAAAGAGAGAGTTAATAAAGAATTATACAGTTTGGAAGCTGCCGGTATAATTTCAAAAACGATTTTAGTGATTGAGGATTTTAGTGATCGCCTTTAAGTAGTCATATCTAAACCAGACAAGAGTATACGTCTGTGTCGAGTACAAGATGAGAATGAACAGTGAATAAACGATTTGTTATTTTAAATTTTCCAATCAGACGAATTGAAGATGTATTAGCCTTCGAAATTCGAAGTATGTCATTTGATGTCAATCCATAGAGGAATGTACAAAATGCATAGGTTAAGCTTATTAAAATGGCCTCGTCAGAATTCAATAGAATGATGCATCAGATCTTGTCCGGATTGAAGAAAATAAAAGCATACTTCGATGATATCATTATGCACGGAGCCATCAGAGAAGAATGTATGCAAAAGCTATATGCTTACCAACGTTTTCAAGAACTTGATCTTTATAAACAAAAAAAAATGCTTATTCTTTATAAAAAGCATCGAATATTTAGGTCTCGTCATTCAATATAATAAGATTTTTAAATCTCCGGAAAAGACACGAGCTATCCTTGATATGAAACACCCCAAAAACATAGAAGAACTTTGCCGATTCCTAAAGATGGCAACGTATTATTCTCGTTTTATACCAAATTTATTAAGTTTGACATTCTTATTTCGGAAATTACTATGCAAAAGAGAGATTGCGAAATTGATTATGTCCTAACACCGTTCAACCTAGATTTTCTATAGTATTGGTTTGTGACGCCCAACTGGCGTCACTGGCATACCATACTGTCACATACGATAAATAATCAAGAACAACCAATAGCTTTTGCATCAAGATCCCTAACAGAGGCAGAACGTAACTATAGTCAACTCGACCGGGGAGCACTCGCTATCATTTTCGAAGTTACACATTTTTATAATTACATATATGGAAAACATTTTCCACTTATTACAGACATCCGCTTACACGAATATTCCACCAAAACTTCTGGCGATGACATCAGTACGCTTGTTACGTTACACGTCATTCCTGAGCGGATTCGATTATGAGATACAATTAAAAAAAAAGAGAACACAATCAAGACATCGATTGTCTATCAAGAATCTTTGACTCATGCGTTAGACAGAGGAACAAGTGACGAAGTTCATCAGATATGCGCATAAACTGTCTTAGAGATTTCAACTGAGAGTTTAACACCAGAAATGCTAGCAGCAGAAATCGAAAAAGATGCAGAACTCCGGAATTTGAAAAAAAGCTTCAAACAGAGTCCAACAATACAGAGTATATCCTGGACAAAGGTATTATCTTCAGGGGTAACAGAGTAGTTATTCCAGCTTGTTTACCACAGGTTTTAACAGAATTACATGCTATTCATATTGGAATAACTAAGATGAAACAGTTTGCCAGAAGATACTGCTTTTGGAAGGGTAATTGATCACGATATTAAACAATTGATAAGATTGTGTAATGCCCAGCTGTCAAAAATAATTCTCCAAAAGCATCGTATCACTCATAGGAATCACGTCAAGTAAATTGGAAATTGAATTCATATCGATTATGCAGGATTATTCGAAGGGCATCAGTTCTTAATATTGCAAAATCGCAGTGAGCTGAGATTAAGGCAATCCGATAAACGCAACAACAAAGCAAATAAGAAAAGATCACGAATAAAGTAGGCCTACTCCACCATTATATTACCTTTGATGAAGGACCTCGGATAAAACGTCACATTGACCAATTCCGCAGTACATCAATAAAGAAGAAAGTCTCATTCAACAGACCAGTAGCTGTGCAGCCTATTCCAACCAATGTTCCATATCAATCAAGGCCAACTCCAACACCAGCAATCAACGTAGACAGATCAATTCAACCCGAAAGAGAGAGAGAGAGAGAGAGAGAGAACCACGACCATTACCACCTAATGTGCGACGCTTTGGAAGCGAAAGATGTCCATCAGGATATTTAAAAGACTTCACATAATTTATCCCATAACATTCTTTTTCTTTTTTTCTCTTCCTCTTATTTTTCCTTTCTTTATTTTTTTGTATGCTTTTATTTGTTTAACTATTTTATTCGAAATTATAAGTGAGCGAGATTGTTATATCCCTGCATAGTTATCTAGGATTTTTCGTTCCCTCCGGCAGAAGAATGAAGGGAGCGCTGGTTAAATATGTAAGAGAGAAATATGTAAAGTTTGAAATAAAGTGTGTGGTCACTTCATGAATTCGTATGTATTAATTATGCCGACCGTAACCGAATTAGAATCCTCACGCCCCCTTCCCCCCATTAGCGGACACCTTTGTCTCACTCTTCTTGCCGTTCAGAAATTTTCTCCTAGATTTTCTCCTATCTTAACACTATTTTTCGTTTCTCTTATCTCCCCCACCCTCTTTACCAATTCCTCTCTCAGCCCTCTCTTTTTCATCATTTCTATTAAAATTTCCCTTGTTCATCAATGTCAAACATTGAGATCCACGAACATTTCCATCATTTCTTCTTCTTTCCTCCCTATATTCTGTCTATTTATCACATAGTTCAGCACATATATATTCTCCATTGTTCCTTTTCTTTTTAATGCTATGTGATTATCCGATATCAGCTTTTTCTCCTCCATTTCTTCCATTACTCTTTCCGCTAGAATCGTCATGTACAATACACTTTGTATAAAGAAGGCATTAGTGTCACTCCTCTATACTCCTCTACTATCTCCCCCTTTCTTTCTTTCTTATTGGTACTATAAGCCTTACTTTCCATTCTTCCGGCCAATCTCCTCCTCTCTCCAAACTCTATTACTAATCTTCCATCCCCAATTCCTCAACTCCCTCTCCCCATATTTCCAAACTTCGTTCGGGACCCCGTCCCTTCCACTCGCCTCCCCATTCTTTAGATTTTCCACTATTTCTTTTCTTCCTATCTCCCTTTTTCCATCCCTCTCTTTTT
Organism: Atta colombica; assembly: GCF_001594045.1. Classification (NCBI taxonomy): domain Eukaryota; kingdom Metazoa; phylum Arthropoda; class Insecta; order Hymenoptera; family Formicidae; genus Atta; species Atta colombica. The sequence continues at coordinate 23,380 of NW_017259186.1, forward strand.
CCTCCTCTCCTTTACTTTAATAACTTTACCTTCCTTTCCTTCCCCTACAAGTCCCATAAAATACTCTTCCCACTCTGTCATCTTTATCTCTTCTATTTCTTTGAATTATCTCTCTATGTAACATGGATTGTTAGCAGCAACTGGTAGTTAGCCATGCACTAGAGAGAAAGGTACATGTAGCCAACATTAAGCCTCGCTCCATCGATCAAAAAGCGCGGCAAATTCAAATATATACCTTCAATTGAATCTATTACAAGAAACGTATATTTTGAGTTTAACACATAGAATTAGTATAGTATAGTTTTTAGATAGTATAGTTTTAGAATTAGTATAGTATAGTTTTTTTACTAAATTTATAGTATACGTATATTGTGAACTGTGCATTATTATTGTAAACATTCACATGAATATATTGAAACATTTAAACACAAAAATAAAAAAGGTATCAAAACAAAATTATATATTCTTATTTTAAATAAATAATAAATAAAATGTAATGTGCTTAAAGAGAATAATATAATAATAAAAATATTAATAAACAATACAAGTAATATAATAAAAATGTAAATTAAAAAAAATATTTGTACAAATAAAGTGAAAAACATATGTAACATAAGAAAAATGAAATATTGGGAATACAAATTAGTTCGGTCCGTTTCCCTAAAGATGACTCTAGCTGTTGTGAATGGATCATAGTGACAGTTGATTTTGGCGGTTTCAGAGAGATTAAACATCTGCTAATAATATTCAGTTTATATCGCTTTAAGTTTCATACAAAACTTTAATTTTTATTGTATTTGGAATGTCGAATTTTTAACTAAGCAGTATTTGCGGGAGGTTTTGATTTTTTGTTTTAATTGAAAGAAAAGTGCAGCTGAAGCCCATTGAATGCTTGTCGAAGTTTATGGTGACACTGATAAATCCAACTAATAAATCATGTAGGGAATGATTTCGACGTTTCAAGGATGGAAATTTCAGCGTTGAAGAGCAAGCCTCGCTCTGGACAGCCAAAAAAAATTCGAAGACAAAGTATTAGAGACGTTACTCGAAGAAGATCAGAGTCAAATGCAAGAGGAGCTTGCAGAATCATTGGGTATCACTCAACAAGCCGTTTCTGTACGATTGAGAGCCATGGGAATGATTCAAAAACAAGGAAATTGGTTATGAACTGAAACCGAGAGACGTTGAAAGGCGATTTTTCACTTGCGAACAGCTGATTCAAAGACAACAGAGAAAAGATTTTTTGCATCGGATTGTGACTGGAGATGAGAAGTGGATATTCTACAACAACTTCAAGAAGAAAAAATATCACGTTAAGGTCAATCGTTGTCATCGATTTCAACATCAACACCACGGTCGAACATTTATGGTTCGAACATTCATGTTCTGTATCTGGTGGGACCAAAAGGGTCTTGTTTACTATGAGCTGCTGAAACTTGGCGATTCCATTACGGACAATCGGCTACAATTGATTCGTTTGAGCCGTACATTGCGAGAAAAACGGCCGGAATACGAGCAAAGACATGATAAAGTTATTCTTCTTCATGACAACGCTCAGCCTCATGTCGTTAAAGTCGTAAAAAAATATTTGGAAACCCTCAAATGGGATGTTTTACCTCACCCGCCGTATTCTCCGGACATTGCTCCTTCTGATCACTGGTTGTTCCGAAGGATGCAGTAAGTCACCGGTTCACTTCTTTCGCAGAAAATTGGCTCCAAAATTGGATCGCCTCCAAAGACAAGTCATTTTTTTCGAGTGGAATTCGAAATGGAATTAGAAAATTGCCTGAGAGATGAGAAAAAGTAGTAGGCAGCGATGGATAATACTTTAATTGATCTGTTCATTCATTTTGTTTTGAAATATATTTTTGAACACAAAAAAACGGACCTAACTGATTTGTACTCTCAATACAATTTTATTTCAATATAATTAATATAAAATTAATATAAAATTAATATGACAAACATATTTTTATTATAATTATTAACATTTTATTAATATTCCCCAGGTAGCACAGAGAGAGTTTAAAAAAAAAAAGATTGAAAGTTTAAAAAGATTTCAGTCATATATATCATCAATTCTGAGTTCACTTTCAGATGCAAAAGGATTCATTTTTTAATTTTTTGGAAAAGAATTGTTAACGGCTGGATTCTTTTCTTTCTCTGTGCTATATTTCTGAATCGAGAACAAATTATTAATTTATCACTTTTTTTAGGAGTGTATAATACTGAGTGTATAATATTATTATTCTTTTATTATTATTGGCTTTGAAAAGTAATATTTTTTATTAAATGATGTCTAATAAACTTATTACCTTCTTTTAGAATTTTATTTGTTTTCCATAATAATAATATAATTTTATTTTGAGAAATATTGTAAGAATTGATTTGATCAATATAAATTTGTGATCTTCCATTACATCAAATGTTTTAATTTATTATTTCCTCTGAAATATATTTTCTATCCGTTTTTTTATTGTATCTATTATATCTCTAGGATATATAATCTTTTTACTTTTAATATTTGTTTGAATCATAATGGATTTCTCAACTTGCATTTTAGAAGAAAACGCATCACTTTCTTATGCATTTTTGTTATATATTGGAACAGAACATCAGTTTCTTTGTTGCAAAAACGACTTGTTGATTTTTTTTCTACATCTTTTTGTAGTTCATTTAAATTAATTTCACTAGCTTTATTAAATTTAATTGAACTATTAAAATCTTGAATGATTAACTTGTTACTTGAGATTCTTTAATTTCTTTAATTTTATTAGGATTTAAAATTTCTTTATTCTCAAATATTTCCATGTAAAAAATGAATTAAAAATTTTACTGAACAAAATAAATATATTGTTATGTCCAAGCTCGGCATGCATGGAGCTGAGAAGATGAATGCAACAGGAATCGAATTATTAGACTGATTTGATCGTGTAATGCAGGCTCTGGACCGCAAGAGAGTTGTGGGGAAGGACCGATGCAAATCGGGAGGCACTTCGCTTCATCCTAAAGCTCCTAATGAATGAACTCAGGGGATCGAATGGAGGACGAAATATCAACTTGTGCTCCGATAAACGAACACATAAGTCGGATATACTTCTAATTTAAAGGGCCTAAACTGGATCAGTGTACCTGGAAGGCGCACTTTAATGCCAGATATGCTTGTATGTCCGTATGCCCTGACTTTCGGTCATGAAACTTCATCCAAGTGATCGGGGAGAGGGCAAAGTGCAACCGCGGGAGAACTTAATAAATATAAGGAGAGGTTTTTTAAATTAACAAACGAGGGTTAAATTTAATAGTAATATAATAAAAAAATATTTAGCAATACATTTTTGTTACACGATTTGTTTGATTTCGTCTTGATTAGGTATGTTTGCGTGTGTGAAAATATCGTGTGGCAGAAGGGAGAAGTTACGGATAGGACAGCGAGGAAATAAAAAGAGAACGAGGTTTTGGAGAGTGGATTTGAGAGGGTTCGGCATTTTCCTCGGACAATGATAATATTAACGCGGACACGAGCGACCGATCGACAGAGGCGAGCAATTTGTGAGGTGAGAGCAACAGATTGAAACAGTGATAGATTATAGCATGAATGGATTGCAATGTTTTTATTTTCTTGTACATGGGAACTCAAGGGAGAAAGAAAGAAAGAAAAGAATAAAATAAAGTAAAAATAAAGGAATAATAAAAAGAAATAAATTGAAATATTAAGGAATAAGGAGACAATAACTATTTCGAGAATATGCAGCGGAATCTGAAACAGAGAAAGAGATGCGTTAATTAGTTATAAGGACGAAAGTCGATTGCGAGCATATGCGGTGAATTAAGTAAGTGCATTTAGCGAAAACGGTGTGAGCGCTCAGAGCGCGGACTTCGAGTGAGGATCGATAGTGAGAGTAGGGAGCGCGCGACTAGCAGCATAGCAGCGAGCAAGCGAAGAGGAAGAGTTTTTGTTCCGACTATAGAACAGAGTTTTCGTCCGATTATAGAACAGAGAACAGAGTCTTTGTTCGACCGTAGAACAGAGAACAGAATCTTCGTCCGACTGTAGTAGCGAATAGACGTATAGAGAAATTATCTCCCAATAATAGGCGAGATAGGCCGAGATCTAGAACATTCTACCCATGGGTGCAAGACGTAAGATAGTGAGCGCGAGACGTGAAAATATACTTGTAACATGATAACTCGAGACTATATCAAATAAGAGAACACCGTGAGTTGTGACGAAACTCTCGTTGTGGAGAGCACGCGAGCCAAATATATTATCGGTAAACCGACGGTGCATGTACGACAGATAGATACATGTATTTCACTTTATGATATAAAGTTGTTGTATTGAATATAATATCGAGTGACTTGATTATTGCAATATCTTTTCTTGAACGAGTATGAACAGTGCGTGAGCAACATAGAGGAAAGACATTGAGTCATCAGAAAGCGAAAGGGGAAGCGAGCACCTTCGTATTTGGGGGTTAAAAGACGTGATGATTGTAGACATTGAAGATTAAAGATCGTTCTTCGGACAAACAGAGACAGATTCGGCACACTAGAACCTTCGAAATATAATTTCTAGTAATAGGAAAATATGTCCGGTGAGAAGGTTATCGTGATTTAAGCAATGTAGGTTGAAAAATAAATATCTAGTAATGTAAAATGCAATAAAGTACTTCGCATCAAAATTGCATATAAATTGCATCGCAACAATAAAGCATAATAATGCATCGCATCAAAAAATGCATAAAATTCTATCACATCAAAAATGCAATAAAGTGTATCAAAACATTGAAATTATATCACAACAAATATACGTATAAATATACGTACAAATATACGTATAAATGTATCGTTCTAAAATTGCATAAAATTTCATGCAAAAATACATTATAGTGTATCGTACCATAATTGTATAAAAATTTCATCGCAGTGAAAGTGTATAAAATTCCATCGTCACAAAAATGCATTAAAATGCGTCGCAACAAAAAGTATATAAAAATTGTGATGCATCGCATCAAAAGTGCATAAAATTCCGTCGCATCAAAATGCATTATAACGCATCGTATCAAAATTGCATCACAACAAAGTTGCAAAGTGCATAAAGTAGAAACCTAACATGTTGACTTGATAATCGAAGTCGAAAACTGTTTTTGCTGTCAATCAATAATAGTAGGAATCTACTTAACCGACTCTTTAATATCGACCGATAAGATAGAAATATATCTTGCCGACATCGAGATGGTATATCTTCTTATTTATCATATACTCTTGTTATTAAAGAAATATTTTCCAAGATTTATTCACGAAGAAACTCGATTAATCTCTATGCTAGACTATTCCTGTTATTAGATATTTATTTTTCAACCTTACATTGCTTATAGCGCTTAAATTACGATAACCTCTTCACTGGAAATATTTATTACTAAAAATTATATTTCTAGCATATAATCGACATTCTACCCGCCATCTTGAATTTTTGATATTAATTTATTCTATTTTTTGGTAATTGATATTAAATATGGCAATCAAAATTGGAACATTTTAGAATATCTAGAACAACTTAGAAAATTCTAAGTTGAAGAATAATCGCGAAGCTTCCACACGCTTCCAGAAGGTAGGACGGATAGAGAAAAAAGAAAATAAAAAGAGAAAGTTTATCTTGGAAAGTTTATCTTGGAATCCTCGGATAATAAATCTATCATGTTATTCCAATTCTCGGAACATGCCGAATCACGTAAGCCTGAACCTGCGCACAGGCTCGAGCGCGTCCCTACTCCCCGATTCACGGATATACAAGGCGCGTTTGCAGAGCAGTCCCTCGTAGTCGATCTTGCAATTTAAAGCTTCTATTGGTGCAGCAGTCCTCGATGAACGCAGTAGTAATCGCCTGCCGAATGTTGGAGAATTAATATCTCGATGATCCTTCCATCCATTCAAGTATTACCCAACGAGAAATTACTGAGAGAGTGTGGAAGCGAAGTTTCGATAATTATTAAGGTAAATTATTAAAAATATGTTGCTTGAGAATCATGGAACAGCAGTTGTTGAATTTTAGAACAGCCAACAGACTCTTCAGGGCGAGCATCGTAGCAAGCGCGAACAGTCATATGCATGTACGAATCTATCGTGACGTGCTCGTGCGTATTGCGTAAGGTAATGTAATGCATGTCCATTGTAAAATAAAGTTGTTGTACGATCAGTGAGTGTCAAATATACTTAAAGAAGAATTATACAAAATTGTACTTGATTAAAACTTATTATTAAAGAATTATCGAATTATCGAGAATTAATTGATTATTTTGCTATTTTCATACGAAATTCATTCATGATACCTTATGAAAGATAGATGGGATGATAGATGGGAAATGAACAAAGTAATAAGACTATTTACATTTGTCTCTCAATCGTTGTCTTTAATCTTCGATTAAGTGAACGACAGAAGTAGTGCTTTCTATGTAAAAAGTTCCCTTGTTGAACATTGGCTGATATTACTTCTCGGATACGCCCGTAAGTTTATTGAATCGAAACGAGAACGCGAGTCGATATTGTATGAGAGTTGCTTGAATGTACCTTATTCTCATCGTATATCCGTAGACTCATTCCAGAGAACTCTCGAAACGCGAGAATTGAATATGAATTGTATGATTGATATTGCTTTTCTTATTGTCTCTTTACGGTAAAAACCTGTGTTTTCCTTCTATCTTTCTACTTAATAAGTGAATGGATTTAACAATAAAAATCCGTGACGTATGAATAAGGAAGAATAGTCAGATTAATATTTCGGTTCAAAAAATACACTTATTTTTTTACTTTCACTAGTTCTTCATAAACTTATTATTATAAGTACACGGGGAAATGAAAACTGAGGTGTTAGTGTCACGTTCAAAATTTCAAAACAAAAATAAAAGTACTAAGAAGTAAGATATAATCTCACGATAAGATAATATCTTACAAATTAATCAAATTCAAAAAGCATTAAAAAATAAGGATATAGAATCAGTTATTCATAATATATCTAGAAAATTGATGACGAAATGAGCGTCGTAGCCTGATAAATTATGGAAAACTATGGGTATGTAATGCGAATCCATATAATTTAGACAATTTTTTACAATTTTTGCAATTTGAGTGCGCGAGTGTCACCTGGTTAAGTGGCAGTGATCGCGTATCGTCAGATGCAAACGTTTATTATTTTATAGTATTTGTATTATTTCAGACACTTCGTTCAAAGCAGATGATACGGTTTTCGTTTGATTCAACATTGATTTCACGAGCATGGAAGCCTGTATAGAATTGTCATACAAAGCACTCGATCGTTTTCTTTTGATTTTGGGTTTTGGTTTCTCGTCTTCTCCCGAAAAGAATGTTTCAGTCATAATAGGATACTTGGAGGATTCACCAGTATTTTCAACAATCTGTTTCAGCGAGTCAATAATAGATTTGAAGTGTCTCTTCAATGCGATATTCTCCTCCATTTTACCAGTTTTCAAAGCGAACTTACTTTACTTTTTGCGAATCGAATCGCTCATTTTCGTAATCTCCTTAGCTATCTTTTCATAATTTTTGCTGAGGTCCATGTCAATGTATCGAGATCAACTGATCACATCACGATATTGCAAAGTCATTAAAATTTTCTGTATCGCCCATCGATAAGTGCACTATCCTTGTCAATCACTAGAAATCCATACTTTTGCTGTCAATATTTATGACATAAATCGCAAAAATTCTCGTAAAACATATCGGTATTCATGTGATCATTGTACATGCATTTCAAATTGGTACCATCCTGTTTGAACAGGATCAACAGATTTGCATTGTCGCATATAATGTGCTTCTATCTATCTTTGCGTACGTCTGATAGAGATAGAAACAGTCCGCGTGTTGTCCCATTGCAAAGTACTCTCTTATCGCGTCCTGCTTGTCACGTCATCAAAGATAAAGATGGAATTCGCAAGCGCTTCGCTCGGAATGACATCGCTATTATTGGAGACCGTAAAATAACCGATTTCCTCTATGCTAACAAATTCGCCAGGTATCGGTTGTAGCAGCGATTTCGAGTACACGTACACGTTCTCGTATGCCGGACGGACTTTTCAACAGGCTTATCAACACGTTCGTCTTGCCGCAATTTGATGATCCGCAGACGACAGTACGTTAGATGCAGGTAGCATATCGCCATGCTTGAGCGTCTCTTTATTAGTTTGCATTTTGCCGTCAAGGTTCGTCATTAATTACGGGTTTTAATCGCCCATAATTAGTGCACGAATCGCATATTTTCTCTTGCCTGCTGCGAGAATTTGAAAATTGCATAGATTTGTGGGATAGATTACCTGAATATATACGCACAGATTCGGAGATACGACGATATTGTCAGTGTGTGAGCATTACAATTTACCGAGTCATCAAACACATATTGATGGCGCCTTTGATAAAGAATTGCAGTGAATGTCGTTGAGAAGCTTGTTCGTGCGATAAACGCGCTTCCTTTAGAACTACATATTCCAGAATATTAGTTTTGCGATCCGGGAAAGCGATTGGAAAAGCGACTAGAGATGATCAAGGAATTAATTCATTGGATGCTGCGTGTCGCACGACATGCATTCGCACAGCAATGATCTCGTTGAACGACACTGACAATATACTCGCCGAGAAAGCGCGGAAATACATTACCGCGAAGGATTCAACTCTCAGAGAGAGAGCACAGTCATAGCAGTTTGGGCAGCTATGAAGGCCAAAACGAAAATTGGTATAGGTTTAAAAACAAGAAGATAGAAAAAGAGCAAGCGGATTCTTTCGAACAGCGAAACGCGGCGGCGTCCTGCTAGTTCTACTGCTGCTCGGCATTCTCATTAGTTGGCGGCGCGGCAGGAATTGCCAAGGCAGTAAACGATAACAAAGCAGTGCAGCGTCAGTTGGAACTACAACGTCATAATCGCGCCATGGAAGGCCGCGACGTTTATCTCGCTCCCTACAAGCGCGGACAAGGTATCGCGCGTAGAAAAAAAAAACGTCGATGAAAAAATGTCGTAAAAATGTCGAGAGGAATAACTACCGATGTGCAATTGCAAACCGTATGTGCATATTTTAGAGGCATCTTTATGCGTACTACATTATCGATTGAAGGAGTACGTCAAAACGAGAACGGTATTGTAAATCTGGACAATGCCGAGGGACCTGGTACGCATTGGGTAGCGTATGCGAAAAGAGGAATCATGTCATGTACTTTGATGTGCAGTTTCGGCAATCTTCAACCATCGAAGGAACTTGAATGATATCTGGCAAACAGTGTAATCGAGTACAATCGCCCGCCTCATCAACGTTACAGTCAGAATAATTGCAGGCAACTTTGTCTACAGTTTCTTCGAACGGTTGACAAGCAATTTAAGAACTGATATTGCACTGTTTAATTCAATGCTCGTTTGAAAACATGTCGCTGACATAACATTCATGCTAACCGGCAAGGGTAGTGTCCTCGCCGTGAGCTACTTTCCGGTAAATTGGAATGGCGATTACGGCGATTACGAGTTCGGTCTGACGAACTTTGAATGTACTATACTCTAGCCATGTAAATTTAACAAACAAGTTTTACTATGGCAACGAAGAAATTGTCATTCCCGACGGACGTGATATAAAGCGATATCTGAAGCGTGAAATTACGTTCTCACGATGAGAAGAGCATGAATGAAGAGTTCCCGCTGATTATTCGTGCCAACAATACGATGAGAAGTGAGATCAAATGCGCCTATCAGATAATTTTTTGCAAAACCTCACAACATTGGTTCACTGCTGGGATTTTCGTCAAATCGCATGCTGGAGAGCCGCGATAGTGACACGAGTCGGACGTGCCGATAAATATCATCAATGTGAATATCATACGTATCGAATGCAACGTGACTGCGTACAGCAACAATAGATGCGTGCACACAATACACGAATTTTCGCCAAGCGTGCCGCCGGAATGTAAGATATTGGAAAGGCCGACGCAGATCATTTATTTTCCGATCGTATGGAGCATTACGGATCTGACGATTTGCGTGGTGTACTAAGACGGTCGATTGCTTGATTTTCGCAGAAAAGAGATCACAATTAAATTGCACGGCGATGCTAACATGAGATGCTTGTGTTAAATGAAAGATATACCTTTTACTGGAAAAATTACACCTGGAAAGAAACTCACTGCATCTAACATTGCATTCTTAAAGTCAGAGTTTCATCGTACGAAATGGCTGATATCCTGAATAGTACTTATGAGCTAATCTTTGATCACCAAAATTGACATGATACTCACACGTACAATCCGTACGCAAACATTACGTTTGGGTATAACGACGAAATATGGATACTCATACAGGATTTGTACACGTTGCCGTGCGAGTTTTCTCTACATCAAAGGAAGATTTATAGTGAAGAAGAAAAACGATCAAATGTTGATGACGCTTGGAAATAATTGCGTGGCATTCATGTTTGATGAAATTTGATATAAACTCAACGGTATGGAAATTGACCGCAACAGAAACGTTAGAATTACCAGTACCATCAAGAATTATGCATCAATGACGTAAAACAAAGCTTTGCCTTGAACGCAGAATGGAACTCTAGATCCGACACGGAGGAAGGATACTTTAATTTTTGGGTGCTCAACATACTGTTGGGCTTTTACGAAGATTATAAACGACCGTCCACGCTCGCCACGAATTGATTTTGATACGATCGCGCAACGATTACAATTGCTTGGTGAGAAATTCTGTGACGGAGCCTGAGATTGAATTATTCAAAATGCAGTAGCAGATGCTTCACGTTGCATTAAACGAGATCAATAAATTATCAATGCTGCGAGCATTGGAAAGTGATCGTTATCTGAACATAAATTTGCGCTCGAAGGATCTGTACGAGTATCTTCTGTTATAGAATGACCAAGCCTTCATGGGCTGTCACAATGGCGACTCAACTTGAGAAGCCTCAATATGTTATCTTTGCTCTGCAGACCGGTCGAAAGAATGTCATGTCACGAGATGTTAGTGTGTTCGACGATTGTAATTTGAGTAACATGAAAGTATATTTTAGAATTTTATCCGATTTAAATCTGGATTTTGGCAAAAAAAAATATGCCGTCCTATTTGATATATGCACGCGTTTTTGTAAAGCATATTATGAAACTGCTTCGAAACGCTACTCAATGTATCAACTGCTTCGAAACGCTACTCAACGTATTCTCATTTATCGAGAAAGGGCCTTTTGCGGTCATTGATTGCTCGCGATAAAATAAATCTATTAAGAGCATTATTGTGGACGTACGTATAGAATTTGACTGCAAGAAGAATGTGCCTGCCAATACTACCGCCTCATCATACACAATCTAATCGAGTACTGTCCGTTGTCCAATGTGCGCAAGATTGTGTGAATTGCAAGATCAGCCAATATTTAGAACTTTAAAAGGAAGAGAAAAATCAGGATGAAGCACAATCTTGAAGAATTGCTCATCATGGTCATATTATTTGTGGAACTGCAAGGATTCGTCGTTAACAAAAAATTTATTGTTAAAGAAATAGCGGTGCTGAAACAGGGGACCGTTCTCACACATGACATTTTTACAAGTCCCGTGCCATGAAAATTTTTAACAAGATCCGACAGGTCTTGCGCTTCCTAATTGAATACTTATCATCATGCGATGGAAGGACGGAATGTCCGTACAGTGAGACGAAACGTCTGATCACAGTAGCTGTATTTGAAGATGATGCTATCGTGTACGTTAAGGGACACGAGAAACGAATGTGGCTGTAGAACTTGCTTTGTATGATGAGCGAGAATGCATATCGAAATCTTGGATGTAATTTACGAAGACAATGGAATCTTTAACTAATCTGGATGATTGTAACACTATACGATGTGTAGTCACACTAAGATTTGTGCTTTGTAAAATGTATTTAAAATATTTAACTAGTGATTGCGACACCAGGAAGAATTATAAGATTTTTAATAAAATGTATGTTATGTCATATTAATAAATATATTTTTATTTCCGCTACTCTAACCAGTAGATATGTAAATAAATAAATAAATAAATAAATAAATATATATA
>NW_017259186.1:35815-50002 GCF_001594045.1 Atta colombica
TATATATATATAAACTTAGCATTTATTCTCTTCCTTTCTTTAACCTCAGCGGTATTAAGTTGCATCGCGCATGACCTTATTACCATTACGAGCTTTTACTGTGCATTCGAATCTGCGATAGAATAAAAAATCTTTTACTTAATTGCGAAAAGGGTCTGTATTAGGATAATTAGAAAATTATAAAGCGGAAAGATACGTATAAAAATAATAAGTATGGCATAAATAAATGTCTAAAATAAAATATCTCTGTGTCTGCAATTAATCTTCTTCTCAGCGGTATCGTATTACGCGTGCGTCATCACTCGCGATGACATCGAGTGCAACCATACCATCGCGCAGTGCAAATAATTATGAAAAATAAAATAAAATATATAACATAATATATTAGGTGTACAACTTTGCTTCCGCCGTTTTTTTTCCGAAATTCGAGGCTTTATTGTAAAAAACGGTTATACATTTATGATTCAAAGTATTGTTCATTGCTGGCCACAACTTTCTCCCATCTTTCGGGTAGCGTATGAATCTCGCGTCGAAAAAACTGGTCATCTTTTGAGGCTATCCACGAATCGATCCAATTTTTTACTTCTTCATAAGACCGGAAGTGCTTGTCAGCCAGGCCGTGTGCCATTGATCGAAACAAGTGATAGTCAGAGGGAGCAACGTCTGGAGCATACGGCGGGTGAGGTAGGACTTCTCATTTCAACGTTTCCAGTATGTCTTGACCACTTTCGCAACATGGGGTCGAGCATTGTCATGCTGCAAAAGCACTTTATCGTGTCTCTCGTTGTATTGCGGCCGTTTGCCTTTCAATGCTCGGCTCAAACGCATCAATTGCGTTCGATACCGATCACCTGTGATTGTTTCAGTCGGTTTTAACAGTTCATAATACATTACGCCGAGCTGGTCCCATCAAATACAGAGCATGACTTTGGAGCCGTGAATATTCGGTTTGGCCGTCGACGTGGAAGCATGGCCGGGAACCCCCCATGATTTTCTGGGATTATCGTAATGAACCCATTTTTCGTCCCCAGTCACAATGCGATGCAGAAATTCCTTCCGTCTTTGCCTTTCAAACAGCTGTTCACAAGCAAACAAACGCCGTTCAACATCTCTCGGTTTCAATTCGTACGGCACCCAATTTTCTTGCTTCTGAATCATTCCCATGGCTTTGAGGCGTTTTAAAATGGCTTGTTGAATCACTCCCAATGATCGTGCCAATTCTTCTTGATTTTGACACGAGTCTTGTAATGCCTCCAATTCTGCATCTTTGAAAACCTTCTCTCTTCCACCGCCAGTCTATGCCAGTCTTCGACGTCAAAATCACCATTCTTGAAGCCACTCACGACACGTTCTTTCACTAATAGCGGCCTCACCATAAGTATTTGAGAGCATTCGATGAGTCTCAGCCGCAGATTTCTTCATATTGAAGCAAAAAATTAAAACCTCCCGCAAATGACGAGAATTTGGCTCGTAAACTGACATTTTCAATCGAGAATAACTTTATGATGCAGACACAAATCGACTAATGTTTCTATGGGATTATGTTGACAGATGCCCAAGTTTATTGTATGACGTCTATGATCTATTTATTTCGACCACCACTTACCACTAAAGCCATCTATAGGAAAACGGCGGAAACAAAGTTGTACACCTAATAATATATAATATAAATAAATAAAATATTCCGCGTGCGAGAAGGGGATGACGACACATAAGAGGAAAAATGGTAGGTATTAATAGAAAGCATACATGTATGTATAATGTGTGCGATGAAGACCACGCCTGATGGTGGAGGGAATCGGCAGACTGCGTCCAAAAGCGACCGCAGGGTTCGGTGGACCGTGCCCGGGACCGGCGGCGGCGGATTGCGCCCGGAGACGGTGGATCGCTCTCGGCGGCCATTGACTGTGGCCCCGCGTCACTGCAAGTTTCCACTACATAATTTCCCGCTACGTAATTTCCGGTTACATAATTTCCTGCACTCGGGATATCCTCGTCTTCCGCATCGCCTTCCCCTCGCCTAGTGATGTCACTTCCTATGATGTCATCTACCTCCCCCTTCATCTCGTAACATAATCCTCCTCGCCTAATAATGACCTTCCCGTGACGTTTCCCTTCTCCCTCTCCTTGTAACATCATCCCCCCCTCGCGCCGCAAGTCTCCCCCTCTCAGAGCTCCTGAATTAGAATCCCCCTTGTTTACTAAAATCTATTATATTATTCTGCTAACCGTGTTATTAAAATGTTTATCACATTATTATTATATATAATTATTATATATAATTAGATGATGCCATTAAAGTTTTATTACGAATTGTTATTGTACTGTTTCTGGCAGTATTTAATAATTATATTAAATATCGCGAGCTTCTCAAAATCGTTGCCATTAAATTTTATTAACTTACTTACGACCTATGCCGTTTTCTTTAAACAATCTCTAAATCTCAAAATTGCTGCTACTAAATTTTATTATAACGACTTAATTCTGCGGAATTCACAATCGGTTCTTTTTATTATTTGTAGCTATCAAAAATTATTATAACAATTAAATTCGAGATTTTAATAACAAACAAAATTCACAATCTGTATCTTTTCACTATTCAATCTATATCGTTCTCTTTTTATAATTCCACCACAGTCATCAAAATTTTATCATATTATGTCTGGATGATCGTTTAGGCAGCCAAACGAACGGAGTCCCCGCGCGATCCGCTGCAACAGAAATTTATTTATGTTTTTCGCAATAAGTTTATAACACAATTTTTTAAGATTTAATTTGAGAAATTTGAAATTATTAATATTTCAAATTGATTGCGTTGAAAGTCTGACAACCATATCGGCACACAATTATCATTTCTGAAATTAATTCCTCGGCGTACCTCGGTCGCAGAGGCAGACTGCTTTTTTTTAAGCCTACCTGCTGAGCCGGCAATATCCAGAGACGAGAGCAGAGAATGACATACATAACACATGTAACAAGATGTCAAAAGGGAACAGGTTGGAAACAAATAAAGAATTATAACGATTAAAACAAATCTCCTTTATTTATAATATTCCTTCTTTAATAATATTAAGTTTATTTGATGCCAATAAATACTTAAATTAACAATAACTTTCAATCTTCCAATCTACGTAAATAATAGTATATAATATTCTTATTAATTATATTAATCTCTCCGTGTTCCAACCTATTGTTATTATCTTGATGCTGCTTAAATAGATATTAACTAATCTAATCCTGTTTAAATTCGAAGAAATGTTGGTTGCAAATTATTGCTTTGTCAAGATATATTTCTGTAACGATGGAATAATTACAACATGCAGCGTACCTGAAAAGCAAAAAAATATTACTTTA
The DNA here is from genome assembly GCF_001594045.1 of Atta colombica. NCBI lineage: Eukaryota > Metazoa > Arthropoda > Insecta > Hymenoptera > Formicidae > Atta > Atta colombica. The sequence goes on from NW_017259186.1 coordinate 39,170, forward strand.
GTTTGATTGGTTATCATTGGAAGAAGTTATAGGAGGGAGACATTCCCTAGAAGCTATTTATGTTAACACGCTTTCCTTGTTTGTGTTCGGGCAGTTAATCAATCTAATTTCTAATAACTGTTAAATAAATACTTATTCACTATTGTATAGACACTGTATGTGAAAAGAACTGAATCCCATGATTCGATTGTATATTAATAACTCTATTTCCATTCAATATCGCAAAAGAATTCAGCTATGTCATCTGAGGTTAATTTCAATAAATTGTTAGCTACAGATAGTTTCAATCCTGAAACTTCTAATAACTCGGAATTTTGATGTTCAAATCCGGATAGTCTAATAATCGTGCTTTGATTTATTAGGTGTACAACTTTGCTTCCGCTGTTTTTTTCCGAAATTCGAGGCTTTATTGTAAAAAACTGGTTATACATTTATGATTCAAAGTATTGTTCATCACTGACCACTACTTTCTCCCATCTTTCGGGTAGCGTACGAATCCTGCGTCGAAAAAACTGGTCATCTTTTGAGGCTATCCACGAATCGATCCAATTTTTTACTTCTTCATAAGACCGGAAGTGCTTGTCAGCCAGATCGTGTGCCATTGATCGAAACAAGTGATAGTCAGAGGGAGCAACATCTAAAGAATACGGCGGATGGGGTAGGACTTCTCATTTCAACGTTTCCAAGTATGTCTTGACCACTTTCGCAACATGAAGTCGAGCATTGTCATGCTGCAAAATCACTTTATCGTGTCTCTCGTTGTATTGCGGCCGTTTGTCTTTTAATGCTCGGCTCAAACGTATCAATTGCGATCGATTGTTTCAGTCGGTTTTAACAGTTCGTAATACATACGCCGAGCTGGTCCCACCAAATACAGAGCATGACCTTACGTCAAAATCATCGTTCTTGAAACCACTCACGACACGTTCTTTCACTAATAGCGGCCTCACCATAAGTATTTGAGAGCATTCGATGAGCCTCAGACGCAGATTTTTTCAAATTGAAGCAAAAAATTAAAACCTCCCGCAAATGACGAGAATTTGGCTCGTAAACTGACATTTTCAATCGAGAATAACTTTATGATGCAGATACAAATCGACTAATGTTTCTATGGGGGGGGGTTATGTTGACAGATGCCCAAGTTTATTGTATGACGTCTATGATCTATTTATTTCGACCACTTACCGCTAAAGCCATCTATAGGAAAACGGCGGAAGCAAAGTTACATGTAATATTATTCCGTATCTATCGCAGAAATTTTCTGTTCTTGTTTCTGGTAATTTGAGACACAAGGTGAGACAGGTCCTTGATCAGGCAAAATATCTCGCGTTGTCATCCTCCTTAAGAGGTTTACGTGCTTGCTCCTCTTTCGATCAGCGAGTCGTATTAGCACAATCCTCTTCTCATTAATGTAGACGTTGAGGGAAATGTCATTCAAAGTTTCAAATTTCTTAATTTGACTCAATGTCATTGGAAATTCAATATCCGTGAGATTTAGAATCGATGTATAATGTAGATACGAGGATTCCCATTCCATATGTTCTTGAGCCAGGTATAGAGCAGCAACAATAGACCATGCGAAACACATTGTCCGCAGTTTGCATGTTGCCACTCTCTTTAGCATGATTTCTCGCGGGAGTTTGATATGACATCCCATGCGCAGAGGATTGTGCTTGTTCGCGCGTTCACCGTTAAATTCAATATACGTGATAATGTCCATCCGCTATTGCGTTCCTGAAACTCTTCCAGCGATGATAAGATAGGCTCGATGACACGCGATGTGTACTCTCACGCAAATCGGTGCATATGATATAGTTCATAGTTCTAAGTGGCGATACTTTTGTTCGCGCGTTTATCACCCATCATGAACTCGTCATTAAAAAATAGTGTTTATTTTTATAGAGTCATATTATTGCATTACACTATGCACACGCTCGAGCACAACTTCGCGTCTTCGAGAAATCGGCGAGGCTCGATATGTTTAGAGTTTATCACCGCGCTCGTCAAAATACGGCTTTTGAATGCCGTTTCGATGACGCGCCAACGGAGTTCGTATCCGGCATCCACATGCACAAATCTTCCACGCATAGATTCCTTCAGACTTTCGAGCCGCGCGATCAGTGATTGTCTACCGATTGATCGTGGGCGTTTGATACGGCTCTGTTCCTCCAATGATTCTATAAATTCGTCACATCGCTGTTCCCACACGCTGTACTCTTTTCTTGTATTAAGCAAGGTAGCTTGCTCAATCAAATCATGTTCCATGAATGCTAGATATCGTTAACGAATGAATATATTTGATTATAATACATTATAATCTAATTCCACATAATTAAATATACAGGGTGGGTCATTTGAAAAAATTTGAAATTTAATTTGGCTCTAAAAAAAAACGCATGAATATTTTTCAAAGTTTATGGCTTTATTGGAAAGTACATTGCCATTAAACATGAAATACAATTTCATTCAAATGACTTCCACGGCTGGCTGCACAATACCCCATTCTATCAACCCAATTTTTCAGTACATTTTCCTCTGAATAGGCGCGTATTTCATCGATGGCAACTTTCATTTTATGTTTTAATTCTTGAATCGTTTCTGGCTGATTAGCGTAACACTCATTCTTGACAGTTCCCCATAAAAAATAGTTCAGCGGAGTCAAATCGCAGCTGCGAGGCGGCCAATTGACATCAGCATTTCGGCTAATTATGTGATTTTCGAAGACAATGCGCAAAAGATCGACTGTAGCGTTGGCTGTGTGGCAAGGTGTGCTGTTCTGTTGAAATCAAATGTCGTCTGTGTCCTCCTCTTCAAATTTGGGAAGCACGAATTCGTTTAGCATGGCGCGGTAACGCTCGCCATTGACAGTGACGGCAGCTCCTTGCTCATTTTCGAAGAAAAATGGCCCAATGATGCCGCCGGACCAAAAACCACATCAAACAGTCACTCGTTGTGGATGCATCGGCTTCTCCATGACGACGTGCTGATTCTCTGACTCCCAAATACGACAATTCTGCTTCACATAGCCATCAAGGTGAAAATGAGCTTCATCAGAAAAGATGATTTTTCGATAAAAATGCTCATCTTCAACCAAGCGTTGTTCAACCCATTGGGCGAAAACACAACGGATAGTCATGCGGCTTCAATTCTTGCACTAATTGAACTTTGTACAGCTTCATACCGAGATCTTTATTCAAAATTCTTCTCAAAGAAGTGCGTGAAATGTTCTCAAAAGTTTTGAGAACGATAGCGAGTTGATGTGATGGTTGTTCACCTGAGCAACAGCAGCAATGTTTTCGGTTGACTTTACTGGACGAGCACGTGAACGAGTTGCTTTATCCAATAAGGATCCAGTTTGCCGAATTCGCTTGTTGATCCACAAATTGATCCACAAACTGCGTTGAAGGCATTTCTTTTTTACCAAATTTTCCACGTAAATTTCTTACAGTTTGGGTTGAAGACTTACCACTTTGGAAGTAAGTTTTCAATATTTCTCAATTTTGTTCAAGCGTATAGCGACTTATTTCATAAATATCAAACAAAAAACTAAATTTCTGATACGTCATAAATGTTATTACGCCTTTCAAACTCAAAATAATCGGTAGTTGAAATTCCAAACACTAGATGGCCCACCTTGTATAAACATTTCGGCCTTACATTAAGTCATCTTCAGTATCTAATAATTAAAAAATGTTGATGACCAACAACGATTATCTACGTGTATTACCTTATGTCTTGTAACGTCAACTTGCTCGTTATTAAACATTTTTTTATTCTTAATATGCAAGTTATTGTTGTTAATCCGAAAGAATAAAAATTTTTCGTATCCAAAAGCAATCTTTTTATTATAAAAATTCAGATAGTCCAAATGTTCCTATTTAGTTGTTTTATTGAAACGCAGACTTTCTAGATTCTAGTAATTACAATATTCTTTGATTAATTATCTGTTTTCAAATCGTGTTTTGAATTATAAAAAACTTCGTACTTGTTACAATCAACTGTGTAGAAAGGGATGACTTGTTTTAATAAAATTCTCGTCACAATGTTTTGTCAAATTCTTATCATGATACACAGCTATCAAGGAGAGAATAAACAGAACTTAGAGGGGGGGGGGGTTATATTCAGCACAGGAAAGTAAGTTTCTGGTAATTTTTCCGTATCACTGCATGTTGAGAACGTCGATTTGTTTTTTGATAAATATTATTTCCGATATGAGTCTTTTATAGAAACATGGTTCTATGTCTAACACCTGAACGTTATCCCAATTTATTTTGTGACCACATTCTATCTGACGCTGTGATAAAATAGTCAGGGAATCTTTTGATATTTTTATATTCGCTTTATGTTCTTTAATTCGCGTTTATGTATTGATCAAAAAGGAAAATAAAAACGCGAATCAAAGAACATAAAGTGAATATAAAAAAATCAAATGAAAAATCTCACGATTCGCGTGGTGGACTAAGACAGCTGATTGCTCGATTTTCTCAGAAAGGAGTTAAATCATTATATACGTTGCACGTATGATATCGTGATACGCTATCATGAGATGCTTGTGTTGAACAAATAGCTAAAAACAATTAAAACAGACAGGAGATACACCTGTTAACAGAGAGACTACCTGGAGAAAAATTCACTGTCCAACGTTTTTAAAATCTTTAGGTTTTATCGTAAGAAATAGCTGATATTTTGAGTATTACTGGTAAGTCCATATTTGACGACCTCATTGTCAAGATTGAGCATCACACGTATAATCTGTATGACAACACTACGTTTGGACGTAGCGATGAGATACGAATACCATAGCAGCAGGCTTTGTACACATTGCCGTCCGAAAATTTTCTCTACATCGAAGGAAAATTGACGGTCAAGAAAAAAATCAATCGAGATGTCGACGACTTGAAAATTGCGTGGCGTTCATGTTTGATGAAATTCGATATGAACTCAACGGTATGGAGACTGACCACAGAAACATCAGAAAAATACCAATATCATCAAGAACTATGTGTCAATGACGTATGAAGCTTTGCGCTAAACGCTGAATAGAATTCTAGATCCGAAAAAGAACATTTTAATGTGCATTTTTATGTGCTCAATATGTTTTTGTGAAGATATAAGGCATGATCGACAACACTTGCCACGAATTGATTTTGATACGAACACGCAACGATTACAATTGCTTGATGGGAAATTCTGCGACGGAATCTGAGGTTGAATTATTTAAAGTGCAGTGGCGGATGCTTCACATTATATTAAACGAGATTAATAAATTGTCAATGTTGCGAAAGCGGTCATTATCTGAGAATGAATTTTTGCTCGGAATCTGTACAAATATTCTACATTCTGCTACAGAATATGAATACCAAGCATTTATGTGCCGTCAAAACGGCGACTCAGTTTGAGAAGCTGCGACAAGTTATCTTTACTCTGCAGACCGGTCGAAAGAATATCATATCATGAGATGTTAGCGTGTTCGACGATTGTAATTTGAATAACGTAAAACTTTATTTAAATTTAGAGTTTTACCGATATAACGATTTAAATCTGAATTTTGGCGAAAAAAGCCGATCTGTTTAATATGTATGGTACGCGCGTTTTCACATTTCTCTCATTTATCGAGAAAAGTCTTTTTGCGATCATTGATTGCTCTCAACAAAAAATCCGTGAAGAGCGCTACTATGGACGTACGCATAGAAGTTGACTGCAAGGAGAATGTACCCGTCAATATTTACTTACTCGCATATTGCTTCACCATATATGATCGTGTAATCAATATTGTAATCAAATATTGTAATCAAATATTATCCGTTGTACAACGTAGTGTGCAAAATCGTGTAAATTGCAACGTCAACAAGTATTTAGAACTTTAAAGAGAAAGAAAAACTGGGGCGCAGTCTTAAAAAATTGTTCATTATGGTCATACAGACATTTATGGATCTGCTAGGATTCGTCATCGATCTGCGAAAATTTCACTAAGTCCTGTCGCGGCGTGTTGCTTCGTCATCGTGATCTCCGGCCACAAAATTTTGTTAGGTCCGCTTGCAGGGTGTTGCTTCGCAGCCATGATTTCCGGACACGAATTTTTTTCACTAAGTCCGTTTGTAGTATGTTGCTTCACCATCATAACCTCAGGTTAAATAAAATTTCGTTAAGTTAGATCGCGGTGTGTTGTTTCACTATCGTGACTTCAGTAGGATAGCAGGCGGGTTCTAATTCATTATGTGTTAGTGCGTATACATGTACTGTGTGTGCGTGTGTGTGTGTGTGTGTGTGGGGGGGGGTAGGAGGAGGAAATGCATCACAGACGCTGGATCCGAGAGAAAGGAAAGCGCACCATTGGGATCCATGCTAGATAGGAAGGGGAGTTCGTTCCTTCTCTCTCACTCGTTGCGTTCTAACTTATTGTCCTCTCTCTCCTATCCATTATTCTCTGTGTCCGTTGCAGTCCTATATTTATTATTTGTGCTCTCTTTTTCTTCCGTTGCTCTCGTCTCGCCACGTTCTCTTTTCTTATTTCGCACGATTTTATTAAATAGATATGATATTTGTTTTTTACAATTTTTTAATAATATGTGTTGGCAATAATTTTAATTTAGCAACTGATAATATTTTAGTAATATAAATGGTCAAGCATGCTTTCTTATCAAACAATATGGAGGTATGAAAAAGAAATAATTGGGAGACAAAGGATTTGATTTTAAATAAAGAATAATTTTTATATTCATTTATTTAATATTCTCATTTTTCATATACTGCATGCCATACAATATGATCTGAAGCATATGCTATCAATTCACATTCGATGTTAGAATTTCTATCATAATCTTGTCCAAAATATTTACTGCATCAAATTTATTTATAATGCGATTTTGACGTAATAAGTCATGAAATATTTGAATTTATCACTTACACTATTCGTACAATGACTTAAATCGGAATATACGTGTTCAACACATTGTTTAAGTTCAAGTAAGTAAAAAGTAGATGGTTTCATAAACAAAAATCTTATCATATAATGATAATTTTACATTGTGCACATTATATATTTTGACAAGTTCAATCACAAAATCTTGAATCACTAATGACAATGAAGAATTTGATTGTCAATCGCTCGATATCCACAAATACCATCCACGTAAATGTGGTACAACGATGTGGTTACTTCGAGTCGATTTCCACGTGGGACATAGGTCTCATGACTATTCCAATATTCAAATATTTGCAAGCTGCAGGTGTTAATGCGTATCTTCTTCTTAAGATATAGGTATGTAAATACGAAACCGAAATTTACCAATAGATGGCCATAGTTGCCGTCAGATGACGCCATTGACGCCATTTCCTTGTTCTGACATCTGACAAAGATTTTCAACTCACAACAATACAAGTTTCATACAACAGTATAGTTTGTAATAGCGTTGAACATGTTGAATTTTGTGCCTGGAAACTACGATTTGCGCACAGCATTGATTTTCTGTTACCATTTGAAGAAAATTGCTGCAGAATCGCATCGAATGCTTGTCGAAGCTTACGGTGAGCATGCTCTTGGTAAATCACAGTGCTTTGAGTGGTTTAAAAAATTCAAAAGTGGCGATTTTGACGTGAGAAATGAAGAACGTGGAAAACCACCGAAAAAGTTTGAAGACAGCGAATTGCAAGCATTGTTGAATGAGGATGACGCTCAAACTCAACAACAACTCGCGGATCAATTGAATGTGACACGAGAAGCCATTTCCTTACGTTTAAAATCCATGGGAAAGATCCCGAAGATGGGAAAATGGATCCCACATGAACTGAATGAAAGACAGCAGGAAAACCGAAAAACCACTTGCGAAATGCTGCTCGCCAGGTACAAAAGAAAGTCATTTCTCCATCGAATTGTGACTGGCGATGAAAAGTGGATATATTTTGAGAATCCTAAGCGTAAAAGATCATAACTCCAGGCGAACCATCGACATCGACTGCAAGGTCAAATCGCTATAGACGGAAGATAATGCTTTGTGTTTGGGGGTCAAAAAGGTGTGATCTATTATGAGCTGCTAAAACCTGGCGAAACCGTTAATACTGAACGCTACCGACAACAAATGATCAATTTGAATCAAGCTTTGTGTGAAAAACGATCGGAATATCAAAAAAGGCAACACAAAGTGATTTTGCTTCATGATAATGCACCATCACACACAGCAAAACTATCAAGAAAACGATTGAGGCATTTGGTTGGGAAATACTTTCGCATGCGGCTTACTCACCAGACTTAGCTCCGTCCGATTATTACTTATTTGCATCGATCGGGATGCACTCAGTAGCGCTTCACTTCTTACGAAGATGTACGAAAATGGCTAGATGACTGGTTTGGCTCAAAAGAGCAACAATTTTTTTGACGTGGCATCCACAAATTGTCAAACAGGTGGAAAAAATGTATAGCTACCGATGGACAATACTTCGAATAAAATATTTTTTATCATGCATTTTCATGCAATAAACGTGTATTTTCTATAAAAAAAAACCGATTTCATATTTATATATCTGGTAAGACATATAGCGAGAAAATGTGCTGTAATAAAAAAAGACGAATATAGGTAAGCGAGATGTAGAGACAAATGTATAAAAATTAAAAAAGTATAAAATTGTAATACTTGCATAAATCTTTTTGAATCGGAACATAATAGTTTACATTTTCTTGCATTTTCGAGGAAAGCGATAACGATTGTAATGAGAATTTGTTCTACGTTGTACGAGTGTCCTTTGAGCGACTGATATATTAATATGGTCTTGTTTTTTTTTAAATATTGAATTCCTCAATCAATATTCGAAAGTTTCACATTCCATAGATATCAGAGCGTTTGAAGTGACCAGACTGAATCAGTAATATCATCTTATATATCTTTAATAAGTGTTCCCAATTTCATATTTTCCAGTGGAATATCCAATTTATTATTGAAAATTATTATTTTAGCATCAATAGTTATTTCCAATTCATATTTGTGAGCTGAGAATACTTCATTATAAACATTAATATCAACAAAAAGAAGATCATTTATAACACAGAAATAATATGTATTTTTCTATGTCTATATGTGATAGAGCTTCAATCACTAGCTTTCATCACTAATACTATGAATCGTATAATGGCACATATGAAGATTTGAATTTACACAATCAAATTATAATTTGAATCATACACATTGATATCTTCACATATCTGCTATCTCCCATGTTTGGCACACCATGTATCATTGCGAATAAACACGTTTCAAAATCCAAGTTCTCTACGAAGTAAATGTACCAACGACGATACAATATTGTTTATTTGTACTCATTTTGCACAAAATAGCGGAAACTCACAATTTTCGATTAAAGTGCGGTGACTGCAATGGAAGATAAGAGATTGATGCATTAGAGTTTTCTTTATACATGTTTTCTCCTCCATTTTTTTCTAAACAGTCTATCCAATCTAGAATTTTACTTAACTTTAGAAATGTGTGAGTTAATTTTTCAACTTGTAACTATCATCAAAAACCTAAATTAAAATAAATGCAATGACACATGTACTAACGATGCACTTTGACCATATCAAACCTTTTTATCTAAGGGAATCGACGTCAACTACAATAAAGTATGTCTGTCTCCTCTCCCTCTCCCCAAGAAAATAATGCACCATCAATATCTCATTCTTATCTAATCTTTTTCAAAGATTTATATATCTTAGTTATCGATGTAGAAGTCATTAGACCATACTATGAATCATCTAGAGGAATACAAAAGTAAAAATTCGATAATGGAAAAAGATTGAATTGCAAAAAATGCAAGTCCTACTGTCAGTAGCATATAAAAATGAAGAGATCTGTATATACGCTGTCAATAATGTAACTGAAAGGTATTTGAGGGATACATACGTGAATCTTCAATTTTTCCTAAATTTTTTTATTCAAGTTTTATTCAATATACGAATGTAGTAGAAGCAGAACATGAAACTCAAGAAGAATTAGAAATTGAAGAATTTAGAAGATTCAGAAGATGAATTTATATTAGATATACAACTTTGCTTCCGCCGTTTTTTTTCCGAAATTCCAGGCTTTATTGTAAAAAACTGGTTATACATTTATGTATATTCAAAGTATTGTCCATCGCTGGCCACTACTTTCTCCTATCTTTCGGGTAGCGTACGAATCCCGCGTCGAAAAAACTGGTCATCTTTTGAGGCTATCCACGAATCGATCCAATTTTTTACTTCTTCATAAGACCGGAAGTGCTGGTCAGCCAGGCCGTGTGCCATTGATCGAAACAAGTGATAGTCAGAGGGAGCAACGTCTGGAGAATACGGCGGGTGGGGTAAGACTTCCCATTTCAACGTTTCCAAGTATGTCTTGATATTAGATGTACAATTTTGCTTCCGCCGTTTTCCTATAGATGGCTTTAGCGATAAGTGGTGATCGAAATAAATAGATCATAGACGTCATACAATAAACTTGGGCATCTGTCAACATAACCCCATAGAAACATTAGTCGATTTGTGTCTGCATCATAAAATTATTCTCGATTGAAAATGTCAGTTTATGAGCCAAATTCTCGTCATTTGCGGGAGGTTTTAATTTTTTGTTTCAATATGAAGAAATCTGTGGCTGAGGCTCATCAAACGCTCTCAAATATTTATGATGAGGCCGCTATTAGTGAAAGAACGTGTCGTGAGTGGTTTCAACGCTTCAAGAACGATGATTTTGACGTCCAAGGTCATGCTCTATATTTGGTGGGACCAGCTTGGCGTAGTGTATTACGAACTGTTAAAACCGACTGAAATAATCACAGGCGATCGGTATCGAACGCAATTGATGCGTTTGA
>NW_017259186.1:50049-63496 GCF_001594045.1 Atta colombica
GTGATTTTGCAGCATGACAATGCTCGACCCCATGTTGCGAAAGTGGTCAAGACATACTTGGAAACGTTGAAATGGGAAGTCCTACCCCACCCGCCGTATTCTCCAGACGTTGCTCCCTCTGACTATCACTTGTTTCGATCAATGGTACACGGCCTGGCTGATCAGCACTTCCGATCTTATGAAGAAGTAAAAAATTGGATCGATTCGTGGATAGCCTCAAAAGATGACCAGTTTTTTCGACGCGGGATTCGTACGCTACCCGAAAGATGGGAGAAAGTAGTGGCCAGCGATGGACAATACTTTGAATCGTAAATGTATAACCAGTTTTTTATAATAAAGCCTCGAATTTCGGAAAAAAAACGACGGAAGCAAAGTTGTACACCTAATATTATAATCGAAAATGTTCTGTTAACATTTCTTACAATTTACTGTAACTACTTTTCTATGTATTTTTTACTTATTTTATATGTTATTTTTACATTACTCAACGTATAAAGTCGCAGGCGAAAAGAGGACGCCCGCGAAGGACACCCTTGAATTACTATTGCACCTGTCAAATTAATCATATAATTATACACAAATAGAAAATGCCCCAATTTTGCCAAATAATTGACAAAATGAACTCGACACTCGATATCCTTGCGCTCGGCCGCGATTACGTGCATTTACGTGCTTCGCGCGTGCACAGGTGCTGAATTGACTTTTCATTGATCTTTTGATATATTTGTCATCTATTTCACATTTACAACATGTATTTAAAATAAACACATTATAATTTTAATATCTGTAAGGAAATTAAAAGTATGTTACTATTTTATGTTATTACTTATTTGAAATAATGTCTGAAAAGAACATTTTTTAAACGTTTATTTAACGTTAATTAAATGCTTGTTTTACTATTAATTTTTCGTTTGACATAATGTTTTGAAGATTATGTATATCTCAACATACTACTATATCACAAAATCAAACAATTAATAATTGCTAATTGACTTACCAAATGAATAGTTTCTATATGAACAATATATTATCACTTTCAATATATTATTCACTCGCAAAACTCGCTCGTTCAATATCCTCTTAATATCGATGTATCACTTCAACATTTGTTAACACTACGACACAATATCATTCTTCTGGTAAAACGATAATACCAAAAAGTACACAGGCAATACATACATTAAAAACAAGCTTCTTTTCATAGTACTCAATGCGCATGATATACATAACTCATCTATATGTAAATATGATTGGTTCTTATAGAATCTTAAGTTAATATCCCATGATGCGAAAATTTACAGCACGCATGTCCAAAATTAGAACATAAGACAGCGAAACCGATAATCAATCATAATCAATTTTTACATTCAAGATTAAGTACAATCTTAAAATGTCATAAAATCACAGAGTCATAATAACATCTTAAAATATTATAATACTAAAATCATGCGGCATACACATGTACTTTTTTTCTTACTACCGCTTTTTCACTCATTCTTGTCATGTACCAGGTATGTAAATATGAAACCGGAATTTACCAATAGATAGCCATAACTGTCAATGTAGTTGCCGTCAGACGCCATTGACGCCATTTCCTTGTTCTAACATCTAATAAAGATTTTCAACTCACAACAATACAACAGTATAGTCTGTAATAGCGTTGAACATGTCGAATTTTGCCTGGAAACTACGATTTGCGGACAGCATTGATTTTCTGTTACTATTTGAAGAAAACTGCTGCAGAATCGCAGCGAATGCTTGTCGAAGCTTACGGTGCTCTTGATAAATCACAGTGCTTTGAGTGGTTTAAAAAATTCAAAAGTAGCGATTTTGACGTGAGAAACGAAGAACGTGGAAAACCACCGAAAAAGAAGACAGCGAATTGCAAGCATTGTTGGATGAGGATGACGCTCAAACTCAACAACAACTCGCTGATCAATTGAACGTGACACGAGAAGCTGTCTCCATACGTTTGAAATTCATGGGAAATTCAGAAGATGGGAAAATGGATCCCACATGAACTGAATGAAAGACAGCAGGAAAACCGAAAAATCACTTGCGAAATGCTGCTCGCCAGGTACAAAAGAAAGTCATTTCTCTATCGAATTGTGACTGGCGATGAAAAGTGGATATATTTTGAGAATCCTAAGCGTAAAAGATGGGTAACTCCAGGCGAACTATCGACATCGACTACAAAGTCAAATCGCTATGGACGGAAGACAATGCTCTGTGTTTGGTGGGATCAGAAAGGTGTGATCTATTATGAGCTGCTAAAATCTGGCGAAACCGTTAATACTGAACGCTACCGACAACAAATGATCATTTTGAATGAAGCTTTGTGTGAAAAACGATCGGAATATCAAAAAAAAGGCAACACAAAGTGATTTTGCTTTATGATAATGCACCATCACACACAGCAAAACTGTCAAGGAAACGATTGAGGCATTTGGTTGGAAAATACTTTCGCATGCGGCTTACTCATCAGACTTGGCTCCGTCCGATTATTACTTATTTGCATCGATCGGGACACTTGCTCAGTAGCGCTTCTTGCAAAGATGATTCTTACGGAAATGGCTAGATGACTGGTTTGGCTCAAAAGAGCAACAATTTTTTTGGCGTGACATCCACAAATTGTCAGACAGGTGGAAAAAATGTATAGCTACCGATGGGCAATACTTCGAATAAAATATTTTTTATCATTTTCATGCAATAAACATGTATTTTCTATAAAAAAATTCTGGTTTCATATTAACATATCTGGTATACAAATAACCAGCTATATGTGAGTTATCGCAGCATAATAAGTGATACAAGATAAGAATCACAATGTCACATAAGTATTAAAATTTATAATTGCACACTATGCATTCCCGGTCTTAAGAAAATCCATTATAATATATTAGAAAGCGATCTGCGTGTACTTTGAGTAACTCTAATCGTTCGATGCATAGCGTTGATATCAGAACTGGGCTTTAATTGTATATTTCAGTTTGACTTCGTTAGTGACGTCTACTGTTCCTCTTTTGCTGCGCAATTTAATGTTTAGCAACGAATTGCCAAAAGCTTATGAACAACGCGCGTAATAGAATGCTCTTAAGATGAGGCGGCACACGCGTCGTTTATAAACATTCGACGATTCGTTGCTACGGAATGAGTCACTTAAGACCGGTCCAAATAACATCCACAGTTTTGATAGGAAGAAATGCTTGAAATAAAAATTGTTCGGTACCGAAAGGGGCATTATGTGATGATGAACATTTTTTCCCAAGTAGAGGTGCTTAAGAGATTTGAAGATCAATTTTTTGCAAATGGAATTATGTGAATTTTTTTGCATAATATGATTCCTCTAACTATTCTGCATATAAAAGTATTAAGGTAATGATATATTAATAGTTTATGAGATATTTTATTTTATACTTTATTCTGGCATATTTTGACAAAAAATGTTAAATATCTCGTAAACTATTAATTTTTTTATATTTGTACTTTCTCATACTTTTATGGACAAAATAATGAGATTGGAATGATTCAAATGGTGCAAAAGAAAACATATAGATGTTTATTTTAAAAAAGTATCCATTTAATCTATATATTTTTTGAAGCAATAATATATTTTCTTTACCATTTGATTCATCTCATTATTCTGTCCATAAAAAAAGTATCAAGTATCATAAAATAATATCAGAATAAAATATAATAAAATATCTCATAAATTATTAATTTTTCGATACCATTATCTCAATACTTTTATATACAGAATAGTTAGAGGAATCATATTTAAAAAATTCACATAATTCCATTTATAGAAGTTGACTTTCCATTAACGAAATTAACCTTTATACTCTTAAGCGTCTGCACTTGGGAAAAAATCTTCATCATCACATTATGTCCTTCTCGGTACAGAACAACTTTTATTTCAAGCATTTCTTCCTATTTTCAAAACTATGGATGTTATTCGGGTGGCCGGTATTAAATGACTCATCCTGTATACATACCGATTGAGCTGATATTTTATACAAATTTTTTTGTCTTGAATTGGAATCATTTTGGAGGATGCCATAAAAAAGAATCGAAAATAAGATAATTTTTTTTATTATTTAGAATTGTCAGATAAAAAAGAATGAATGTTGTTAGAGGATGAGGATCCTCATCCTCTAACAACATCGAAAAATTGTTGCAGCAACAACAGCAATAGCAAAAACAGCTGTCGCAATTGTTGCAGCTGCAACAACAGCCGCAGCAATAATTACAGCCACAGCAACAACTGCAGCCACAGCAACAACTGTCGCAGCAACAATGAAATGATAAATTATTTAAATAATATTATCCCAAAAAAAGGAACGTTGAGAGCTTCGGATAAGAGACTTGTAGTGTTTTTTTTTTCATTTCATTTTATTAATCTTTTAAATCTTTCTGTAAGTCGAAGACAAGGGCGCGAACGAGCGCGAAGTCGTGCTGCGTGGTATGATATTTTGATGTGTAAGCTAATTTTTTTTTCAATCAAATTAAGTTAAAATTAATAAATAAAAGAAGGGCTGAGCCAATAAAATTTTTAATATGTTTAATATTTATGCAGATATTTCGACATCGATCGGATTCATCATTATTAATATAAAAACTAATAGTATAATAAATATATAATAGTACATAAATAATCGAAGTATTCAGTGAGATTAATTAGAGACAAATTAGTAGTAAAATATATCAGTAGTTTCTGTGTTCCCTATTTTTTTCCCTAATATCTGTGATCCATTTGTAACAATATCGCTCAATGTAATTGATGTAAAGATGATCTCATCTTAATCTTTTTTTAGAAAAAAATACGATCTTATAAATAAAATCACATTAAAAGACAAAAACATTAAATTTCACGAACAAATTGTGTTTCCAATAAAGACTTTCTAAGTTTGAATATTTGAACACGGTGTCAATCAATGTATATGGCATTGAAAATGGATAGGTTTTTCCTCTTTGACTCACCGACAAGAAGAAGGAGAAGCATGTCAATATGTGTACGTGCAAGTTTCATACAAACGCAACGACGATGTTGACCATTTTGCATGGATAAAAAATCTGTTTTGTTTTTGACATCGCAAATTATTAGGAACAAGAACAAGAAGTATTTCTGCGACCGGTAAGTGTAATAAGAAAAGCCAATAAAAAGAAATAGCGAAAAATGATTTCTTTATTTACAGATGCCTCTATTACTTCAGCTCGAGCGAAAAATTGCAGTCGCACGAAGTGGATTGCCAGAAGATCAACGACTGCGCTATCCGATTGCCGAGCGAGAACGACAGATGGCTCGAATTTAGCAACAATAACAATCGGAAACGAGTGCCGATTGTCTATGCCGACTTGGAGTGTCTTCTACGCAAGATGGAGCCCAACAAGTCGCATCGTACGTGTAATTCAACAATTTGACGCATCGCGTGAAAAATATCGTATCCACTAACATGGAAGCGTTATCTAAACAGCAATGGGAGGCAACCGTTCGCGTCGGACGATACATGTCTACGATTGTTATTTCACCGGTAGATACCGCGGTCCAGCGCAATTCGAATTATAACTTAAATTATAAAAATTCGTTTTATATTCCGATCGTTTTTCATAATTTATTTGGACAACACGTTTATAATTAAGGAAATTGCTACCGCATATGAAAATGTAGATATACTACCGATACAAAGGAAAAATACATTTTATTGTACTGCTCAGGGTGCAAAGGTGCCGCTCAGGGCACCGTTTATAGAATTTATTCGGGTCAGCCGTTAACCAGTTGTACCATCAAGGTACGACGTGTTACACAGGGCGTGGCGGAATCACAAATTGGACATGGTTTTAAGGGCTCGAAATCCTTCAATTAATAGGCCAGCATTCGTAGTGTAAGAAGTTTTATTTCCACTTAGGAGTACTAGGAGGATGTGTTACAATCTTACGATATTTCGCAGTAACGGAGATTTTCACAGTAGTCGTGTGTCTTCCTGACTTTTCAGAACGGCCCCGAGGTGCTTGAGGCCGCTTTTATGTTTGCAAATTAGATTGAATTAATGGGTAGTTGCATTAAATTGTTACCTGTTTTGTAATCAAAAATAGCTAACTTGATTTGTAATTGATTTAACTGCTAGTCTGCAGAAAATCTGCAGACGTAGATTTTGGGTATGACTTATTGGGTCATAACATTCACTAATCATGTCGACAACACTAAAGACAAAAACGAAAAAAATTTTCACAAAAATTGCGTAAAATTAAAGTTCATTAATTCTTTCAAATTTCTAAATGCAATTCTCGATAAATTGGCGTTGTATCTCGACAAAGATAAATTAAAAATTACGTGCGTTCCAAATTTTCAACACTCGAATGAAGAATTCGAGTGTTATTATTGATTCATAAAGGCGTCTTTCCGTACGAATACATTAACTGCGTCGAAAAATTGCAGGACACGCGCTTACCACTGCGCGAATTATTTTTCAGTTTGTCGACAGGCGATATCCGAGAGCGATTACGCTCACGCGAACGTTTAACGATTCTTTATCCAAATGCTCGGTAAATATAGTGATTTGAAAACGGATGTCTTGTTATTAGCCGACATTTTCGAAAATTTCCGCGAAAATTGCATCGGAGTTACGGTCTCGATCCCGCGTATTATTACACCTGCCTAATTTCACGTGGGATGCCATGGAACATACACTCGTAAGATTTGAATTGCTCACTGACATCAATATGGTTCATCGAGCGCGATATACGCGGTGGCCTCAGTCGATGATACGCACAGGTTAACAACAAGACATGCGTTCGTACGACGAAATTATCGTACTTTATGTATTACGATGTGAATAATCTGTACGGATGGGCGATGTGTCAATCATTGCCATATGCCGAATTTCGATGGATCGACGGCGCTGCAAACTTTGATGTGAGTGTGATCGCTCCGGATTCATTCTCGATAATCACTGATTATATTCTCGAGCTCGAATATTTGGAGCATCTGACTTACCATACCTTTCTGCCCAATGCGCGATAAGACACTCGGCAAACGCGAAGTTAAACTTCGCGAAGTTACTTCTAGTTGATATGATAAGCAACGTTACGTCATCCATACCTACACTGTATTTGTCATGGTCTTCACGTAACAAAGATCCACTGGATGCTACAATCTTTATGGTTCCATGATTACATTGAATTTAATACACAATTTAGAACGTGTGCGAAAAACAATTTCGAAAATAATTTATATAAACTAATGAACAACACAGTACTTGGCAAGATGGAGAACGCATACGCAATCACATGATGTAAAATTAATAACAAAATGGGACGGACGTTACGGCGCGGAGGCGCGGATCGCGAATTTTCACAGTAGCGAAGAATCTAATTGCCATCGAAATGCGCAAACTCGAGATGAATTCGACAAGCCGATGTAGGTATGTGCATATTTGACATATCGAAAGTCTGCTTGTACGAATTTCACTGTGAGTATATGTTATCGCGACAAGTGCAAGATCAAGACATCAACATGGATAATCTCACCATATAATTTACCATATAAAATAATGCGACGATGCTTACAAGATTATGAAATGCGATATCGCTAGATTTGACATGAGCGATTATCCGGCGGACAACGTGTGTACGGTATGCCTCTCGCGAACAAAAGAACCGGCCTGATGAAGGATGAGAACAATGCGTGCGATAATAATGACCAAATTCGTTGGATTCAGAGCGAAGATGTCTGGTGAGGATGGATGGCAAGAAGGACATTAAAAGGCGAAAAGCGTAAAGAATAACGTAGCGCGAATGATAATGTTTGATGATTACACGCGATATTTGAATGAAGAGATCGAAATGACTCGTCGTCAACCGAGTATATAATTTAAATTACATAAGGTATATACGATATCCGAATAAAAAATCGCTAAATCCATATGATGACAAACGATACGTCGAATCGATGGAGACGATATCATGAGGGCACTAGCGGATACCTAATATGTATTATATGTAATACATGTTGCTATTATGTATTAGGTGTACAACTTTGCTTCCGCCGTTTTTTTCCGAAATTCGAAGCTTTATTGTAAAAAACTGGTTATACATTTATGATTCAAAGTATTGTCCATCGCTGGCCATTACTTTCTCCTATCTTTCGGATAGCATACGAATCCCGCGTCGAAAAAACTAGTCATCTTTTGAGGCTATCCACGAATCGATCCAATTTTTTACTTCTTCATAAGATCGGAAGTGCTGATCAGCCAGGCCGTGTGCCATTAATAGAAACAAGTGATGTTTCGGAACAACGTCAGAGGGAACAACGTCTGGAGAATACGGCGGGTGAGGTAGGACTTCCCATTTCAACGTTTCCAAGTATGTCTTGACCACTTTCGCAACATGGAGTCGAGCATTGTCATGCTGCAAAATCACTTTATTGTGTCTCTCGTTGTATTGCGGCCGTTTGTCAATGCTCGGCTCAAACGCATCAATTGCGTTCGATACCGATCGCCTGTGATTGTTTCAGTCGGTTTTAATAGTTCATAATATATTACGCCGAGCTGGTCCCACCAAATACTGAGCAGGATCTTGGACGTCAAAATCACCGTTCTTGAAGCGTTGAAACCACTCACGACACGTTCTTTCACTAATAGCAGCCTCATCATAAGTATTTGAGAGCATTCGATGAGCCTCAGTCGCAGATTTCTTCATATTGAAGCAAAAAATTAAAACCTCCCGCAAATGACGAGAATTTGACTCGTAAACTGACATTTTCAATCGAGAATAACTTTATGATGCAAACACAAATCGATTAATGTTTCTATGGGGTTATATTGACAGATGCCCAAGTTTATTGTATGACGTCTATGATCTATTTATTTCGACCACCACTTACCGCTAAAGCCATCTGTAGGAAAACAGCGGAAGCAAAGTTGTACACCTAATATTATTATTGTAATTTACACTTTTTTTTACATTTATAAGTATTATTAGTATGTTTTATGTACAATAATAACATTTATTACGTATTATGATTATTGTACTTTCATATCATACATATCGTGCGTTTTTAACATTTACACACATATTATATACTACTTTATACTACTATTTCAATTGACACTTTATGTATCCCATGTTTTTATCATTTATACGTATTACTATTATTTTAATTTACACTTTACGTATGTTTTTTTACATTTATATAAATATTATATAAATATTATGTATTTTGTATAACTATCTATATATATATATATATATGTACACATCCGGATGAGTAGCGCAATGTACGTCACGGTCTTCGCATTACAAAGAGCCATCGTATACTGCAATTCGCGCAATTTCCATGGTTTCGCGAGTACATCGAATTCAATACAAATTTTAAAAGTTTAGCAAAGAATAAGTTCGAGAGAAACTTATTCAAATTAATGAACAATGCATTTTGGCATGGAGAATGTGCGATTCATAATGCGTTGGAATGAGTGATAGATGTAGAGGCAATGATCGCGAAACTTTTATAGTAGAAGCATTTTTCCCGAGAGCTTGGTCGCGATAGAAATGCGGAAACTCGAGGTGAAGTTTGTTATATCATGCGTTTATATTTAATATATATTTAGAGTTGTGCGAATTATCAAATCCGAGCCATTTCACGTAAATCTTGTCTCCTCTTTTACGCAACATTTTTTCAACTAGATATAGATTGGGATTAGCGACGCAATGCAAAGATCGTCTTGAATTTGCTCACACGTACCGAGTCACCCACTTTGAATCGCGATAGTGCGACGGCCTTTACGCTATTGTACATCGTGTTTAAGAGTTTGTCAGCAATCGTGGGAGTCACATCGATGGACCGTCGATGTGACCATCGATATACCGATAGTTCTATGCCTTCGCGTGTTGTACTTAAACACGAGATGCAAGTCGATATCGTGGTAGCAAATCCATTTATCATTTCCATTGTGCATAAATTATTTCCATATATCGTTTTTCAATGTACGATTGACCTGTTCAACAGATGCCTTCATTATGGAATATGTTGAATAATGATTTATGTTGTGTTTTTTCAGGAGTTTTTGCATGTTTACGTTGTAAAATTCTTTTCTCATATCGGTTTACAAATTTTTTGGATATCTTCCATCGTCTCGAATTATCTCTGCAATCGCTGCAGCCATCTCATTTCTTTTCTTGGTTTTCAACGGTATGGCCCATGGGTACTTACTCAATACATCGATAACGATGAGATGTATTGATAATCAATGTAGTGATAATCTTTGTTGAATCGTGTAAGGGCGCATCTCGACCAACTTGCCACAGGTCATCGTATCTGTAAACTATGACATGTCTACATGGAAAATTTTTTTCTCGTCGAAACGTACAGCTCTTCCATCAATTGCCATTTTTCGAGGTTTTTTTTTCTCAAACATTGTTATGTTACATTATGTTATGATTATTACTCTATAATGCGTAAAATATCACAAAATTCTGAAATGCAAACGTTGTTCATCGGCATTTTGATGTCAACTAAAATGAATTTATATCTCGTTTCAATTTATAATAAAGTCAGCTTCATGAGCACCTTGACAATATTTCGTTATCGTTGTGATTTGCCTGACGCGAGGCTTTAAGCAATCAGAGACAATCCATTAGTTCGTTAGAATCGTCCCAACGAACATAATCGATTTTATTATCGTTTAGGGTCATGGTGTATGGTATTACACCTTTTTCAACTCTTTTACCTAACTTGTTGCATAGTTTTCTAGCGCGTGGTATGTCCGTTCCAACTTATATTTTATCTGACATCAAGGGTGCTATTATATTCTTATATTTGTACTCTTTGCTGCCCACTAGGATTATCGCTTTATGTGACTGTGCCTGTGAGCATTCGTTAACAATAATATATATATAATATTTATATATATAATATGCTAGTTTATTTCATTTTCTGTGTAAATACAATAGTATCGTCAGAAATTCTTTTGAAAATTAATTTGTACAAATCTTTGTACTTTACTCTATCTATGAATTGATTATGCAACTCCTCACGAACTTGCGTTTGCAATGATTTACTAACGTTTCAAGTGATTCATTGGCGTTTCATAATGTCTTCGATTGAGGAAACGTTCATATGATAATTCGTGTGATTCAGGCGACGCATAATTGGAATTCGACATAATGTTCGATTCTTTCGTACATTGTTTTTTAGACGACGGTGTTAATTGAAGCCATGAATTATCCATCCAGAGGTCATCGCCATCATTATCATCTACATCATCATGAATATCTTCATTATTTTCAGATTTTCTTTTCTTAATATTTTTATTCTTTACAATTTAACTTCTTTCTTAATTGATTGACATTCATCATTAGCGGTGTTTTCGAAAGTCTATTTTAAAGATTCGACGATAGGCTTAGAGTAGTCTTCCAATGCTATATCTTCTTCAATTATGCCGGTTTTTAAAGCGCGGTATTGTATACGAAACAATTTACTCATTTTCGCAATCCTCTCGCTATCCTCTCGCGACCTTGAACTCTTTGTTATTATTCATGTTGCACTCGAAAAGAAATGTTGTGTAGTTGACGTATTAACGACTAACCACGATAAGATATTGCAAACTCACCACCTTTCGATGAATATCCGGCCACTTTCAGCACAAATATGATTTCTGAACGCAGAATGGGCCACTTTCGATCAATATCCGGCTACTTTCGATCCAGGTATGGCCTCTAAACGGTAAATCCGGCCACTTTAGGCCCAGATATGGCCTCTAAACGGTAATTTCGGCCACTTTCGGGCAGATATGGCCACTAAACAATAAATCTCGGTAAAACGGTAAATCACTTTCGGCCAAGATATGACCTCTAAACGGTAAATCCAGCCACTTTCGGCCTAGATATAGCATCTGAACCGTAAATCCAGCCACTATTGGCCATGATATAGCCTCTTAATGGTATTTATCGTTTAGGGGCCGAAAATGGGCGAATTTATCGTTTAGTTGTCATTTCTGGACTGAAAGTTGTCGGATTTACCGTTTAGAAGACATACATGGGTCGAAAGTGACGAGATTTTCCATTTAGAGTACATATCTGTTTCTGTTTAAAAGCCATACCTGGGTCGAAAGTGGCTGGGATTACAGTTTAGAGGCCATATTTGGGCCGAATATGGCCATATTTATCGCTTAGACAATATGTCTGGATCGAAAGTGGACAGATTTACCGTTTAGAGGTCATATCTGGGCCGAAAGTGGCCGGATTTACCATTTAGGAACCATATCTGGGCCGAAAGTGTACGGATTTATCGTTTAAAAACCACATCTGGACCGAAAGTGACCGGATTTACCGTTTAGAGGTGAGAGGCCCACACGTGAGCCGAAAATTGCTGTATTTAACACTTAGAGGATATATCGGAGCCTAAAGTATCTGGATTTACCGTTCAGAGTCCATATATGGGCCCAAAGTAGAGGTATTTACCGTTTAGAGGCCATATCTGGGTTGAAAGTGACGAGATTTACCGTTTAGATGCTATGTATGAGCTGATAGTGGCTGGATTTACCGTTTAGAGACCACACGTGGGCCGAAAGTGGCTGTATTTATCATTTAGCTGCATATATGTCCATAGCTGTAATGAAATGGATGTATTTACTGTTTAGAGGATGGACATATCTGAGCAGAAAGTGGCTTAAATTTCCATTTAGAGCGAATGGATTTACCGTTTAGTAGCCATTGAAAGAATATTTTAATAATATTTTAATAATATTTATTATTTAAATTATTTATTAATTTTAATTATTTTTTTAACATTTATAGGTTATATATTTAAGTTTATAGAGTGATTTCCTATTCTATATATTCTTTAATTGGAGTTGTGCGAGCTATTTCACAAACTTCATTATATGAAATTAGTTTAATTATAATTTTTTTGGTTTTGATAATTTTTAGGGAAATTTTATTCTTTTTTGGATTTTATGAAATAGCGTGTTAAGTCCATTATTTTTGGTATTTTTTGTAAGACTATCAGCGGGATTGAATCGTAGGCCGATAGATTTTGTTGAGTCAGAGTTAGTTCCAGGGTTTAATGTGGAATATTTTAGAGGAGTGTTTGCTGTGATTTTTATAGCTGATTAAGGATTGATTATTTTTTTTATGTATTTAATAGTGGGAATATTTATTAATTTAATTGGATTATGATGATCGTGGTTGTATATTAATTTAATAGCATTTTTAATTAATTTAATACGTGGGATATTAACCACGAATGCGGTATGATGAGTTAATATATTTATGTTGAAAAATTATTTTACATTTTATTTTAAATTTTATGATTTTTATTTTGATATTAAGTTTATATTTGTATTTATGTAGAAAGGAATTAGTAAGTAGGGGATAGGAGAAAGAATAAAAATAGTATAACGATATTTTAGAAATAGTAATTGAAGAGATTAATTTAATGTGTATATATATA
>NW_017259186.1:65910-72980 GCF_001594045.1 Atta colombica
GTTTTAATTTTTTGCTTCAATATGAAGAAATCTGCGGCTGAGGCTCATCGAATGCTCTCAAATACTTATGGTGAGGCCGCTATTAGTGAAAGAACGTGTCGTGAGTGGTTTCAACGCTTCAAGAACGGTGATTTTGACGTCCAAGGTCTGTATTTGATGGGATCAGCTCGGCGTAGTGTATTATGAACTATTAAAACCGACTGAAACAATCACAGACGATCGGTATCGAACGCAATTGATGCGTTTGAGCCGAGCATTGAAAGACAAATGGCCGCAATACAACGAGAGACACGATAAAGTGATTTTGCAGCATGACAATGCTCGACCCGATGTTGCGAAAGTGGTCAAGATATACTTGGAAACGTTGAAATGGGAAGTCCTATCCCACCCGCCGTATTCTCCAGACGTTGCTCCCTCTGACTATCACTTGTTTCGATCAATGGCACATAGCTGACCAGCACTTCCGGTCTTATGAAGAAGTAAAAAATTGGATCGATTCGTGGATGCCTCAAAAGATGACCAGTTTTTTCGACACGGGATTCGTACGCTACCCGAAAGATGGGAGAAAGTAGTAGCCAACGATGGACAATACTTTGAATCATAAATGTATAACCAGTTTTTTACAATAAAGCCTCGAATTTCGAAAAAAAAACGGCGGAAGCAAAGTTGTACACCTAATATTTATTTATTGAACTTTAATATGACAGAATAGTGCATTGAATTTAAGCTTCAATTAAAAAGATTTTTTTATATCTTTTACTAAAAATTAATACATGATCTACACTTCGATACTCTAACTCCCCTACTTATGATTTAATGAATTTTTTTCCATGATTTTGCTACAATTTGACAATGTGTATTTGGTGGGATCAGGAGGATGTCATCTACTACGAGCTGTTAAAACCTGGTGAAACTGTTAATGTTCACTGCTACATCAACTGCCATCAACAACTGATCAAATTGCACCATGCTCTGCGTGAAAAAAGGCCGCATTATCGGAAAAGACATGACAAGCTGATTTTCCTCCACGACAATGCACCATCGCACACGTCAACAATGGTCCAAAACTACTTGGAGACACTCAACTGGGAAGTGCCATCCCGCTTACCCACCAGACCTGGCATTCTTCTGACTATCACCTGTTTTCGATGGGCCACGCGCTCGTTGAGCGGCACTTCGATTCTTACGAAAATATCCGAAAATGACTTGAGTTTGCCTCGAAAGATGAGAAATTTTTTTAGTCTGGTATACATAAATTGCCCGAAAAAAATGTATAGTTAGCAAGGGCAAGTACTTTGAATAAATTTGTTTTTGCTTCGTAGGAAAAAAGAATATGTTTTTCTGACTAAAAAACAGCGAATTCAAGCTTATACATCTAAATTAATAAAATTTAATATTTAAAACTTAATTAATTATATATATTAAATTTTATTAATTTTAACTGGCTCGTAGTCCTTGTGATTACTTATATATGAATGGTTAACTTCTTACGATTTAAGACCATGGCACATAAAAAACTTAAGATCTTATGTCTTACCAATCCGATTCGATAATTTTGAGATTGCGCACTCGATCGTATCTGAGTACTTTAACAATTAACCTTTTAACCCTTTTATCGAGTGCTAAAGAAATCGTTACCGTAATCAGACATCTTGTTAAATTTTATTTATTTTTTACTTAGAAATTATAATAAAAATGCGTTTTGATTTTTTATGAATAACTTTTCATATATTAATTTTTATAACTTCATATTCAATTTTATATAAATTTGTAAGTAATTTTTTGTTTTAGAAATTAGAATCATAAATTTGAGATACATATGACAAAATAGAATATAAAATATTAAAAGACAAAAATAGAATCAAATAAAAGTTACATATTAAATTGTCGGTCTCAAGTAATGATTTAAGTATTAAGAAATGAAGCTTTCATTCAAATTAAATCAATGCACATCATTGGATGCTTTTCATTTGGTGATACAAGTCAACTAATGTATTTATCTTTGTTACTCTCTGAATGTCAAGAAAGACAAAATGATTTTCGACTTGTATCATTAAATGGAAAACACCATTTGGATCTTTCATAACACGCTAATTAGCAACTTTTTCAACCCGAGCGCGTTTACATCAACTTGAGTTAGATGCTCTACTATATTGGTTGAGTTTGTAATGCCAATCAATAGTAGAGCATAATCCAATTCAAGACTGTGTAAACCCGCTCGGAAACTATAAATCAATGCATATTTTGAATCTTTCATATATAAAATTAATGCATATTTTTTTATATTGCAGATATCAAATCATATTAGACATATGTTATTACTATTATAACTTATACGAAACATATATAATATATATATGTATATAAAATCAAATAAAAATTAAATTTAAAAATGTCAGTCTTACAAGTGATGAATTAAGTATAAAACTAATTCTACATTTATCCGTTTTTGTCGTACGACAAATATAGTATATAATAATATTACCTGATACTGAATATTAACCTGAAACTTTTATAATACAAATTGAATCAACGCATATCTTCTATATATTGCAAATCACTTGGCCAATCAGGATACTGTTTTAGATTACGTAATCTAAAACAAATGGAAAATGAAAATAACTTATCCATAATCTCGCAATAAGACAAGTTTCAACCAGTTGAAATTCAACGAAATATTACTTATGATATTAATAAAAATGTGGCAACGTTGCACAACGGAGAATCGAAGGGACAACATGGATATGGCCTTTCATAAAAATAGTATCTTAAAAAGTTAGTTTGATTTAGAAAACCACAGTTTAGTTATAAAATTAACAAAATAGTGGAGTATATTGCAGAATATATGCATGTATACAAATGTATGTACATACACATGTATACATGTAACTTTATATATACAGGATTATTTGGAAAATAATGCTAAATCTTGCATAGAGAATAGACTACAACTGAGAAGAAAAGTCCTCTATCAAATTTTGCAATTTTCGCAATAAATAAGTTAATAAAATATTTTTAATGCTAAAAATTGCCGAAAATTGGTCTTTAATAATTTTTTACTCGAATACTATCAACTTTACTTAAAAAAATTGCAAGAGATAACAATTATTAATTTTCTTTTCATACAGCTTTAAGAATTTTTTTAGAATTTCTTAATATCCCCTCCGTATTTTCTTATACTGATAAAAATGAGAAAATGCAGTACTAAAAAGTTAATAAAAAATTCTGAAAAAATTCGTAGAGTTCTATGAGAAGAAAACAATTTTTCTGTAAAGTATTTGAATAAAAAGTTTTATTGAAGATCAATTTAAAATTTTTAACAATTACGAAAATTGTAAAATAATAGAGTACTTTTCTTCTCAGTATTCTATTCCGCCCCTAGGCGAAAAATTTATCATTATTTTCCAAATACCCTGTACATAAGCAGCTCAGCAGCCTATAAAAATCTATAGTAACGTAAATTATAGATTAATATTAGAACTACAATTAGTTCAAGGAATAATTTTGAAATAAAAATCTCAAAAAAGAAGTCGTGAGTAATCAATATGCATAAAGGACCACATTAGCAAAATGCCATATTATTTTTTAAATTTGCATAATTTAAAATATGTACAGTCAAATAAAATGTTAAATAGCAAACAACACATTCAAACATGCATATATTTATGTGATAATACGCTCAAATTTAAGAAAAATGAGACAGTAAGTGTAATTAAATATTAAAATGTACCTCAGAAACGTTTCAAAATACTTGAAAGTAAAAATGCGTTTTAATAAAAATATATATTTAAAAGGTGTTTTTTTGTTTTAAACATGATTTTTTCTAAAACTGTTTAAAATACAATATATAAAATATTCAAAATATGTTTTAAACAAAAAAAACTGAATGTTTTATTTTTTTTTTTTTAAATACGTTTTTTATTAACCCTGCTTCCTTCACTTCGCCCGACGCACTGCCTTGCTCGCGTTCTTCAACTTTCCAATAGTTTTAAACAAACTTTTTCGGCAGCAAAAAATTCGAGTTTTCAAAACCAAAAGTTCAATTCTTCCTTGACAAATTGGTGCTAGATCGATTCTTAATCTTAAAAACTACAACCACAGTGATTTATTGAAAAAAATATTATTATTTCGGCTCCTAATAATCGGAAGATCTTTTTTTTTAAATTCGTAGAAAAATGTCAGATTTCGAATGCTTTATACAGCTATTTGATATGATGCATATTAACGAAATTATTTCTGTTTTTATACGAAAAAAGATACCCACTTTTTAAAGTCGTTTTATAATAGTTTAACTGCAAAAAAATCGTTTTGTTATTAAGTATGTACATGATAGTGCAACTCTTGAAGAAGCAAAATCCCTGTAAATTGCTATGCGACTACTCAAAGATAAAGAAATTAAATTTTCCGCAGACAAGTTTTTAGTGAACAAATGGCTTTTGCAAAAATTAATGAACATTTTCAAGACTAGATTTGTTCATCATTACGAGGACTACATTTTACGAGAATTTCAAAGCTTTGCGTTTAAATCTCAATGAACAGAGAGCGAGTGAAAAAAACACCTTTTCGGTGTTTTAAAAATGTTTTTCTACTGAACTAATAGATCGATCTTAATGTTCCATTTTGTAGTTATTTCGAATATGTACATTTTTTTATATCGATTTTTTTATATCGATTTTTTTTCATACAATATCTTTCGTTTTATAAATGAAAAACACTTTTTGGAACTATTCGATTTTATTTGCACATTTTCTTCACAAGTCTCGAGTCTCAAACATATGCATTTCTTTTCTGATGGTCTTTCGAGATTTTCTTTTTTGAAAAGAAAATCCTGGTTTATAATTTTTTTTCCGGTAAAATTCTATTTCTATTGAACTATCTTGCTACTCAAGTTTATGAAAGAGAGATATATACTATATAACGCTATATATAATAATGAAAAATCGTAAACAATTAAATATCTCGTAAACGTTGCGTTTTAACATTTATACTATTCTGGATTAAGGAGAGAGATACACTATTACAATTTATTAAAACTTATATGTTATTTAGGATGCTTCCCGCCCCTTATTGATATCTACTGAGTGGCCGAGATTGCCGAGAAAGCATTTTCGATCGCTTGAAACAAGCTACTAGTGGGAGAAGAAATTCACTGTCTCATTCACTCTCGGGGCGTCGCAGGCGAGCTCACAGACATGGACTCGTGTTTGTTGTTACAGCACCACGATAAATGGCCGAACTTATAGACGTGGAAAAGTTTTGACGAAATTTATGTTGCGTGCCATTTCGTTATTATTATTATTTGCCTAATTGTGAAAATGTAACTTGTCTCGTACTTCTACCGTACGGATCGTATGTTTCTGCCCGAATATAAGCCCATTTTACGTGCCTTTTACGACCACTTACTATGAAGGAAAGAAAGGCAGTTTTCATAGATTTTTACAAGTGTTTTAAAGTGATCTCGTCATTTTGTTTCATCTAAATTGTCTTTATTTAAAAATGACACGCAACATAAATTAACATGTCATTCCTCGCTTCTGACGATTCACGATTGCAACATGGCCGCCGCGACTAGTCAGGAGCCTCAATGAAATTTTATGAGATTCAAAATGATTTATATGATATGCAAAATGATTATTCCTTGAACTAATTGTAGTTCTAATATTAATCTAATTTATGTTACTATAGATATTTTTATGGACTGCCAAGCTGCTTATATATACAGAGTGTTTGGAAAATAATGATAAATCTTTCGCATAGGGGCAGAATGGACCAAACTGAGAAGAAAAGTACTCTATCATTTTGCAATTTTCGTAATAATTAACAAGATATTAATTGTTAAAAATTGACGAAAATTAGCTTTCAATAATTTTTAATCAAATGCTATCAACTTTACAGAAAAACTTTATAGTAAAAGACAAAAATTGTTTATTTTTCTCATAGAATTTTACGAATTTTTGATCAACTTTTTAGTACTATATTTTCTCATTTTTACCAATATAAAAAATACGGTATTAAAAAATTCTTAATAAATTTTTTAAAAATTCTTAGAGCTCTATTAATAATTGTCTCTTGTAGTTTTTCTATAAAGTTGATAGTATTCAAGTAAAAAATTATTAAAAACCAATTTTCGGCAATTTTTATCAATTAATATCTTGTTAATTATTGCTAAGTGATAGAAGACTTTTCTTCTCAGTTTAGCCCATTCTGCCCCCATGTGAAAGATTTATTATTTTCCAAATACTCTATGCCCTACATAAAGTTATATGTATACGGGAGTATGTACATACATTTGTATACATACATATATTCTGCAATACACTCTACTTTTTTGTTAATTTTATAACCAAACTATTGTTTTCTAAACAAAACTAACTTTTTAAGACTATTTTTATTTTTGGAAAGCCACATTATCATCCATATTTCTCTTCGATTCGCCATTATGCAATGTTGTCTCATTTTTATTAATATGTCCTAAGTAATAAATATTTCGTAATTTTGAATTTAGAATAGATTCAATAATATTTTAAATGAATGTAATTGTCAAGTTTTAAATTTAAATATTCATTATTAATCAAGTTATCGTAAAATGTAACTGGAGTATTACCTTCTCCTCTACTACCATAGTTACAATTATTATTTTGATATATATAGTTATAATTATTATATGAAATATTTTTATAGAAAACCAAATCAAATACACATTTATATGTTCAATTTTGTTCTTATTGTAAGACAGATATTAAGAAATGATATAAAAGTTTCTGTTAAGCTTCAACTTATTGGGAAGTAAAAAGTTCGTGAAATAAGTTCAGTTACTATTGCTCATATTTATAAAAAAAAAACATTATTGAAGTACTATTTTTTAAAACCTAGTCTACAAATCAAAGAAAGACTAAGTTTAGATATTATATTATTAGGTGTATAACTTTGCTTCCGCTGTTTTTTTTCCGAAATTCGAGGCTTTATTGTAAAAAACTGGTTATACATTTATGATTCAAAGTATTGTCCATCGCTGGCCACTACTTTCTCCCATCTTTCGGGTAGCGTACGAATCCCGCGTCGAAAAAACT
>NW_017259186.1:73080-81044 GCF_001594045.1 Atta colombica
CGTTTATTTTCAATATATAGTTATAAGTATTATGAGATTTTTATA
Organism: Atta colombica; assembly: GCF_001594045.1. Taxonomy (NCBI): domain Eukaryota; kingdom Metazoa; phylum Arthropoda; class Insecta; order Hymenoptera; family Formicidae; genus Atta; species Atta colombica. The sequence continues at coordinate 73,126 of NW_017259186.1, forward strand.
GAAGACTATAAATAAAAAATGCACATTTATATGTTCAGTTTCATTATTATTATAAGATATTAATCCAAAAAAGATTAAATTTAGATATTATATTGATATTATATTGTTGATATTGTATTGATTTGAACGATGGCAATAAAAATTTAGTTAATAGTTCAATTTAATCATTTATTTTAATCTCCTTATCATACCTCCACAAAATTGTCAGTTATAAACAAAATTATTAATTTTATTCTTAAATACTTTATATTTTTAACACACCAAGTACCATTTAATTGCAGGATTAAGTAATAATTTATTTATTATCCATTAAGTAAGTAATATGTATCTGTGTGAAAATGATTAGAATTAAAACTATCGAAATTATGTTTGTATATGTAATCCGAATAATATTATTAAAAAAGATATTCTTTCTTATTATAAATATTTTAATATCATTTTTAAAGAAAAACTTATGTATACATTATTACTTGTTCCACATTTAAGACCGTATCTGCACAACCAATTTTACTTTATAATTAATCAATACTGAAAATAAAATTCATATATATCGTAAATGCACATATTTTGAAATTTAATGTTAATAATTATTCTAAAAACAACACATGCTTACAATTAAAATAATAGGAGACAAGCACTTTTTGAACTTAGCGACTTACATTTTTTTGTTGGCTTATTTGTGTTCTAGTACATTACTAAAAAGGCTATTAGAGTAGGAAACACTATTTAAACGCTCTTATTAACTACTGCTACTGCTACTTATATTTACACTACTTTAACGCTACTTATTATTAGAAAAGCCTAGTGATGTATTTTTCGAAGAGTTGGACGAGTTATATTATCAAAAATATAGCAGAATATTCTTGAGGCTTCTACAGGTGTTTTCTATATAAAAACTATGCGTTTCTCGAGGCTGCTCCTTTCTTTGATAAAGTGGACTGCAAGGTTTACGAACGCTGACATTCCAAGAATGGCTCTGGACACGGAGCAAACCCGCGAAACACATAACCTTCAAATACAGCAGAATCACAGATGCAAACTTAAGTTTATCAATTTTTACATCTATGCGAAAGGGTTTATTATTTGACCGTGAAAAAGTCTCATATTGCCAAGTCTGAGTTTCTCCAATTGAAGATACAAAGTATTATATCTTTCCAGTAATTATGCACACCTTCCGACATCAAACCATCTCGATTGGCTCCAGTCCTATCCAAATCTTGGAAAAATACATCAGACCTTCTCCATCGACCATCGTGAATTAGTCCGTTCTCATCCTCAACATCGACCCAATCAGATACTATTACGAGGCAGATTCATTATTACTATTAGAACTCATAATAAAATTATGGAGGCAAACAAGAGCTTTAGTAAAGCTTTAATAACATCTTCTTTTTACGGAAAAACATAAAAACGTAAATGTCAATATGTAATATATGCCAGGGTGACACTAGTATTCCAAAAGTATTTTCTATGCAGAGGCGAGCTCTACTGAATCGGTAATTAAAACATTACTGGTCTGTCAATCCATTGCGTTTTGCATAAGAACACTTTAAATGAGATATATATTAAGCGAAAAGATTTCATCAGCAACAATTGCATGCGAAAAAGGAATATGTCTTCTTGGAGGTTTTGGAATATCAGCCTCACCAGAGACAAGGACTGTATTAGCTAATTCAGAATTTCTCCCATCGTCACTAATGGAATCTATAAATTATATCAATATTGCATTGCAACATTAGTATTAATAATTTTTTTCCTGTAAATTATTTTAAAAAGTGACTACTGTTTCTTACCAAACTATCCAATGTCTACCCATGTAAATTTATGATTTGCATCACAGAGTGCCAGTAATACTATTATATACTGAAAAAGTTCTTGTAATTATGATACTGTGATCCAGAGCATGAACTTTTTGATTTCCATGTGTCTACCATCCAGAACACTTATACAATTCGAAAATTGTCATTTCAGCATGTATTCTTCACTTATTTTTCTTCACTCATCTGCATGTAGTGTAAGAAGCACAATGAGTTGTAAAACACATCATATAGCACGGTAAACTTTTGGTACTATTTTGCCAACTGTAGACTTTCCAACTCTGAATTCTAGATACTTTCTCCTTGAGCAAAATACCTATTAGGTGTACAACTTTGCTGCCGCCGTTTTTTTCCGAAATTCGAGGCTTTATTGTAAAAAACTGGTTATACATTTATGATTCAAAGTATTGTCCATCGCTGGCCACTACTTTCTCCCATCTTTCGGGTAGCGTACGAATCCCGCATCGAAAAAACTGGTCATCTTTTGAGGCTATCCACGAATCGATCCAATTTTTTACTTCTTCATAAGACCGGAAGTGCTGGTCAGCTAGGCCATGTGCCATTGATCGAAACAAGTCAGAGAAACGTCTGGAAAATATGACGGGTGAGACTTCCCATTTCAATGTTTCCAAGTATGTCTTGACACTTTCGCAACATGGGGTCGAGCATTGTCATGCTGCAAAATCACTTTATCGTGTCTCTCATTATATTGCGGCCGTTTGTCTTTCAATGCTCGGCTCAAACGCATCAATTGCGTTCGATACCGATCGCCTGTGATTGTTTCAGTCGGTTTTAACAGTTCATAATACACTACGCCGAGCTGGTCCCACCAAATACAGAGCATGACCTTGGACGTCAAATCACCGTTCTTGAAGCGTTGAAACCACTCACGACACGTTCTTTCACTAATAGCGGCCTCACCATAAGTATTTGAGAGCATTCGATGAGCTTCAGCCGCAGATTTCTTCATATTGAAGCAAAAAATTAAAACCTCCCGCAAATGACGAGAATTTGGCTCGTAAACTGACATTTTCAATCGAGAATAACTTTATGACACAGACACAAATCGACTAATGTTTCTATAGGGTTATGTTGACAGATGCCCAAGTTTATTGTATGACGTCTATGATCTATTTATTTATTTCGACCACCACTTACCGCTAAAGCCATCTATAGAAAAACGGCGGAAGCAAAGTTGTACACCTACATACAAACAAAAATATTCGGTTTGGTAAATTCACAGCATACTCCAATATGCTACAACTCATTGAAATGTTTGCATTGTGATAAGTGAAGCATGTTAAAGTATACGAAGCAAACAAACCGATTAACATCAAGGTTCCAATTTACTACTCATGCTGAAAATGCTAACTGAAATTACTCATGCTGAAAATGCTAACTGAAACAATTACATGCATTATAGGTTTTCAGTATCTACAGGCAGTCAATTTAGAAACATAGGCATGCTTCATTTTAAAAAATGCTGAGTTGATTTGTATGATAAGGTTAGACTCAAACGAAGTTTAGGTGAAAGAGGTTTCCGAATGCTGTTTTTTCAAATATGGATGCACCAAATTGAGCAAAAATTCAAATTGCTCTGGCCACATTCGAATATACCGGAAAAATTCTTCGTAATCAGATTATCATCAATTCGCGAAATAGATTAAAGTTAAAACCCAAGTTATATTTGCGCTTGTTCGCAGGTCGTACCCACCATCTCCGATAATAGACTTCTTCGTCTAAATAATATGCGATTGCAGTATTAGGAACTGGCTCCATAACATCATAAGTAATAACTCCAATTTTTCGCAAATCCATAATTATGAATATAAAAGATAATAACGCTCTTTTACTCGTTATTGCATGGTTGTATGTCATTGTAGATACTCAGGTGTAAAGAGATCCTAATCCTATAGCCTACTTCTAATGCCTACTCCTTAATCCGCTACTACTGCCTACTTGTAGATGACACATTACAGTCACTGTTGAATTTTGTGTGCGGCAGTCCTAGGCCTGTTATACAATAGAGCAATTCGTAAGCCATAAGAAATTAATCAATCATAGTCGATTATTTTTGTTGCATTCAACTATATATTATAAAAAATAATAATATAAAATGAATAACTAACTACAAGATGTCGCGAGAGACATTTAATTTCTTATTAGAAATTATAAATCCAGAATTAAAAAAGAAAGAGGAAAATCATAATCAATCTGGTCGAAATATTATTAATTCTGAAAAACAATTATAATAATGATATGGACACTTGTAACACCAGATTCATATTAAAATTCACATTCATATAAAAATATTAAATATTAATAATATATATATATATTTAATATATTCTTTAATCATCTTATATTATTGACAAATTCTTCTTTCAAATCTCTATGTGAGCATTTTGATATAGGTAAAACTATTACTTGGCGATCAATAAGACAAGTAAATGCTTTGATCAATCTTCGAAATTATTATATTAAATAGTCAACAGAAGAAGAAGCAATGGAATATACTACATTTCTTGAAGAAAAAAAGAAGAATTTCTAGGAATAATTGGCACGATTGATGGAACTCATATAAAAATTGAAATCCCATAAGAAAATTACAAAAATTACATTAATAAAGGATACTATTTCATTTAATTGCAGGAAGTAATATTTATATTGTTTATTACATAATTCAAATAATTTAAGATTAACTAATAATTAAAATTACAGATAGTTTGCAATCATAAGAAGGAGTTCATACACATTGTTATGTAAGCTATCCTGACTTAATGCATGACCAAAGAGTATTTAATGTATTAGAGCTACAAGATTTTTGCATCCAATTAAGTTTTCACGTGATATTCATTTAATTGATGATGCTGCTTATAAAATTTTAAAAACGTTAGTTATATCGTACAAAGATAATAATAACTGAAAGATAAAAAAATTATAACTATTGTTTACCTTCCATAAGAATATAGACAGTAGAACGAGCATGCTCTTTTATGGTTTAAAATTCTTCTTGATAAACTATCAATGAAAAGAATTGATCTGATTCCTGATTACATCATGGCCTTTCTGTTTTACAATATAAGTTTGATGAGAAATGACATAATTGAAATCCCTATAATAATTGAAGATATAAAGTAATCAGATATAAAATAATAGAAACGATCGTGAACTGAATATTCTGTTACATAGACAAGGAAAAGAAAAACGTGATAGAATAAAAAATACTCTGCATATGAAAATGTAATAAATTAATGAGTGTCTATATATGTAATTGCGTGACAAATGTTATAAAATGTACTTTCTATTGTTTTTTTCAATAAGTTTCGTAAAATATTAAGCGCCCAACAAACGAGAATGGATTAAAATGGAATTGAAATATTTTTCTGTCTGAATACGTATTTTAAATAGCGAATACTTTTTTTTGGATTTAATTGGATTCAATTGGATTCAATTAGATTCAATTGAATGCAATTGGATTGAAAAACTGCATTTCCTATTCAAAATTTTAAATTGAATAGTATTCACAATGCACAGAAAAAGCTAATTATTTTTAGATTGAAAGACATAGAGATATGCTCCATGCAATTCCTATAAATGAATAAAAATGCATTCAGGATTGAAAAGCATTCATTTTAACATTCGTGAATCAATATTTCTGAAAATCTGAATCTATTTCAATTCATTTCAATCCATTTGCTGGGCATATCACAAAATTAAAAACTATAAAACATTGTAGCTTTTTCAGTCTATATATAAACAGTCTTCATTATTATTAAAAAGGTTTATTGCTTCTAAATCTTTTTCATTTTACCTTCATTTTCAATAAACTTTTATAAAATATCAAGTAGGACTTGGTTAGAGGACGTGTGAATGAGTGCATGTATACGAGTGTATCTTAGCATTTTAATAAGCGAGTTTAACGAAATAAGGTCAGCGAGAGAATTGTGAGCTAATTAGCGTGTTAGAAACGGGAGATAAGCGAGTAATTGGAGGAAAGGTTTTTGGTGCGTTAGAAAGTATAAAAATCAAGCGCAATATATCGAGATGAGGAAGAATAGGTTAGGGTGCGAAATAACGGTGGAAAGAAGGAGAGATGACAAGCATAGATAAAGTAGGAAAGAGCAAAGACAACAAGCAGCATCTATTGACAGAGAATAAATCAAAAGTAGGTTCGAAAAAAGTAACATTTGATATAACAGAGGAGAAAAGTATAATGGAAAGAGTAAAGGTAGAAGTAAACGAAGAGATTAGGAAGAATTGTATAGAGATGAGAGACTTAGTGAAAAGGGAAATAGTTAGAAGGGACATACAAGATATGAATAGAGAAATTAGAAAATTTGGAGAGAAATAGGAGATATTGAGGAAAAATAGGAGGATAAATTGGAGAAGATTATGAAAGAATTGGAAACAGTAAAGAAAGATTTGTCAGAAAATAATAGGAAAATGATAGAGAGGACATAAGAAGCTTAGGCAAGGCAAGTAGCAAGGGAAGGAGTGTAAGTAGTTTTGGAAGGAAAGGAGATAACTCAAGGCAGGATCTATAAGCAAGGAGGGTTTAAGCTGCTAGAAGGTAAAGAAATAGGTTTCAGATAATGAAAAAGAGGAGAGGAAAAAATATACTTATAAACAGATATACCAGTGGGGGATAGAAATAGATGAGAAAAAAAGGGGAAAATGAATCAAAAGATTTATAAAAGAAAGATTGGGGGTAGAATGTAACATAGCCTTCTCGAGGATAAATGGAACAGTGATAGTAAAAGTAAAGTAGGAAGTGAGGAGGAAAGGAGTGAAATAATAAGGAATAAGCAAAGGTTAAAAGGAGATAAGATTTTTATTGAAAAATGATTTGAGCTGGGAGGAAAGAAAAATTCAGGAGAGGATTAACAAATAGATTAAGGAGCAGAAAGGGGAAGGAAAAGATATAAAAGTTGGATTAGCTAAAGTAAGAATAGGTGGAATATGAAAGGCATGGAATGTAATTGAGAGGGAAGTTGAAGAAAAGAGGAAGAATAAGGAAGGTAAGGAAGGCGAGGAAACAAAGATAGATGAAAGTGAGAGGAGAGAAGCAAGGGGAATAAGGACAGGGAATCAAAATCAAAAACAAAATTTTGAGCCAAGGAAGAAATAGTAATTTAAGAAGAGATAAGAGTTAGAAAAGAAAAGAGATAGAAGTTAGGAATACAAGAAAAAAAACAAGTCAGGATTAAGCAAACGGGCAAAAGAGATTAAACAAGAAAAACAAAGAAAAATATTATTTATTGGAATATAGCAGTAGAAGGAAAGGATCTAGATTTTTGGAATTATAGTATGATTTCGTAAGTTTATGCAAGGCATGGTTAAACGAAAAAGATTGGGATGTAGTGAAGGATAGACTACCTAAAACACATGTATGAGATTGCAGTTATGCTAGAAAGGAAAGAAAGAAAGAAAGACAGGACAAGTGATGGTTTTATAATTGGAAAAAGAAAAGAATGGGAGAATAAGGAAGACAAGTTAATTAGCAAAGAGTGAGAAAGAATAATCGTATCAGAGTTAACGATAAGTGAAGAAAAGATAGATATAGTCTCAGTATACGGAGAACAAGGAGGTAAAAATTTAGATATAAAGATGGAAAAAATTAAAGAAGAATGTACGGAAAGAAAGAATGTAGTTATAAGAGATGATTTTAATATTTAATAGAATTGGGGAATAGGAGAAGAGGATTTAGAGGACGATGGAAAGGATAGATGTAGCAACGATAAGAGAATAAGAAAGGAGGTAGAAATAGAATATGGCTAGCACATTCTGAACGGAAGATCAAGAGGCAACTGGGAGGGGGAATATATGTAGGAGCAAGAATTCGGTAATAAATTATGCGATGTTAACGATAATATTTACGATAGAATTGTAAAATTTAGGATCGATGCAAAAGTGGACTCGGACCATTTCTGACATTAGAGAGAGGACCTGTTATGGAGTTGGAAGAAAATGACGCGAAAAAGGACCGGGACGAAGAGAACAGAGTCAGCAAGGAAGAAGAAATTATCTTATTATATATTATATGAAATATATATTTATCACCTTCGTGTTTTATATATAATATATATTATATATAATATA
>NW_017259186.1:81144-85495 GCF_001594045.1 Atta colombica
GATAAATGACGAGAAAGATATGGATAAAGGCAAAAGAAAATAATGAAGAAGTAGAAACTATGTGGAAGGAATTAAAACAGATTGTATTCAATAATGTCATGAAGAAAAAAATCAAGGACTGAGATATTAGCTATTCCAGGAAGAAGAGAGAGATGAAGAGAATATGTAGGAAATGGAAAAATGGAAAAGAGAATGGGAAAGAAATATTTGGAGAAGAGGAAAGAGTTCAGAGAATTATTGAAGAAGAAACAAAAAAAAGGGAAGAAGAGGAAGAGGAAAAAATTGAAGAGGGAAGCAGATATATGAAAGTACATTAATAGGAAGAGAGGTAAGAAGATTGAGAAAGAGAATAATATAAAGAACGAAGAATGGAGGAAATATTTAAGGAGCTATTGGACGGCACTGAAGTGGATGAAAATAAAGTAGAATACCAGTCAGCTCTCTAAGCTAGAGGAAGAAGAAGTAGATATAAATAAAGAAGAAAGTGAAGAAGAAAGACTGAAAGCTGAAGAGGTTGGTAGGGTGTTATGCAAAATGAAGAAGAAAAAGGCAGCAGGAAAGATGATGTGCCTTTAGAAATCTGGATATATGCAGGTGAGGGTTCACGGAAGAAGCTAGTGGAACTACTACAAAAAATGTAGAGTCCAGGTAAAATACCGCAAGACTGGAAGGAAAGTATAATTGTCCCTCTATACAAGAGGAGAAGGTAACAAATTATAGGGGTATCTCATTACAGTGTACGGCGTGTAAAATATATACAGAAGTAATAAGATATAGAAAAAGAGATGAAAACTAAAGATATAATTCCGGAAAGTCAAGCTGGATTTAAAAGAGGAAAGTCAATAACGGATAATATTTTCATACTGACGCATTTGATTTGTTGAGGGAAAGAAATCAGGAAGAAGGAAGGAGAAAAATATATATGATGTTTGCGGATCTAAAAGCTGCCTTTGATAAGATGGATAAGGACTTTGAGAGATTCTTAGAGGCAAGGATGTAAGTGAATATTTGGAAGTGAATATTTGTAAGGAAGTAGAGAATGTATAAGAAAAGGAGATGAAGATAAGGACGAAGCAAGGATACATGCAACAATTCAGAACAAAAAAGGAGTAAAGCAAGGCTGTGTAATGAATCCATTGTTGTTTAATTTATATATTGCGGACATAGATAATGAATTTAATTCTTTATTAATAAAAACGTACAAGGTTCATAATTTTCAATTTTTTGAATTATGTACTGTTGATGATTGTGTACATAATGGCTTTACCCACAGTTTTTTTCCAAATATTTCTTCCATTTACTGCAAAGTTAATAATAATATTATCAAAGTTAATAATAATAATAAAATAAATATCTTGATCAAAAAGTTCCCGGAATTCATTCAGAAAATTCAAAATACAAAGTTTTATTCATCAAAAGTGATATCGTCCCCTTCAAAGTATTCCCTATCAACTGTAACGCACTTATGCCAGCGCTTGATCCAGCTCTCGAAACATTTCTGGAACTCTATTGTCGGTATAACCATCAGAGCCGTCTTAGATTTTTCTATTATCTCCTTTCAGCTGTTAAAACGCGTTCTCCGTAATGGTTTTTTGACTCGATCGAACAGAAAAAAATCGCAGGGAGCCATATTAGGTGAATTCGATGGTTGTTGGATAGTATTCGTTTCGTTCTTGGTCAAAAATTCACGGATAATGATGGCACTGTGCGACGGTGCGTTATCATAATGCAAAATCCACTCCATTTTTAAAACTGTAAAAAATCGAAAATACATGCAGAGGTAGATGTACTCAAGACGGCGTAACTTTTACAAATGTCAAGCTATGTGATAAAATTTGGTGGGAATGTCAATGATAGATGTGGCAACTTAACCAAAAAAACAGAACTCAAATCAGCTGACTCAGAACATCACCTGGTGATAATTCTGGGAACTTTTTGATTATTATATTATATAATATAATATATAAAATAAATATATAATATATATAATATAAAAATATAGTAACAATAAATTTACTTCATAATACTGTCAGGTTTGACGATCATTTCGAATTATGATGTCCAATCCTTGATTTTCTTATATAACATATACATTCTTTTATACATTCTTTTCATACTTGTTAATTTTGTCATACATTATTTTGGAGAAAATGAAATATTATCTGCTAATCTCTCTGGTATTTTTTTATAAATACTTTTATAACTGCATTTTCCACTATTTAAACTTGGTTCATATTCTTAGTATAAGTTCAAAAATAATAGAATTATGCTTCTTGACCAAATAGCTAACAATTCAACAAATGAATAATTATATAGTAAAAATTAAAAATTAATGAATTTAAGTAATAAAATGATTACTAAGAAAAAAATTGTGAATGGCAATACTTGTTTTAGCATTTTCAATTTCACAACTATTTGTTTTTTTTGTAGTGCCATTTTCTTTGTTGCTTTCGTCATTAACTTTGACAATTTCAACATTCTGTGAAGTACTTAGAGTTATTCCCGTTTCCTTGACATTTTTCAGAATTTTGAAAGCATAATTCTTATCTGTATTATAATAATAATATAAATTGAATATGAGGTCCTGCACATGAAAATTCAGATCTTGCGCAAAAAAAATTAAAAACAGAGATTAACACATAATGCACATGATACAAATATATAAGACGAATATTTATTCTTATGCCAATATTTCTTTCATTCATATGAGATCATATTGAAATAAAAATTAAAATTTATGAGATAGTTTATTATATTAGGTTATGACTTTTTAATAATTGTACTTCTTATCAGATAATGTTTTTTCGTCTGCAGGTATAAAATATATTATATAAGCTTTATTTTCCTTTCTGTCAATGATCTCATATTGTGTTAACTGAGACATTTTAATTTCTTCTTTCTTCTTAAAGAACTTATAACCGTTGTATATATACCAGTCATCATATGTATTACTGAACTTGCACTCTGAAATTATGCAAAATCAGCCGGAATTCCCTAGGATCCACTTTTGTGGAAAAGATAGTTACAGTAGAATTAAAACGTGACTGAAACCGATTTTGGAACGAGAAAACAGAATTGTCAGCACTGTCAGCAAATTTCGGAACGCATTCTCCATATTCAAGAATATATATGCGTATGCCAACCTATTACACATAATTATTACACATAAAAAAAAACATCTTTATAGTTATCTTAGAGATATAGCAGACACTTAGATTGTGACTTCGAACCTCCATATCTATTGACCTATTAATTTTCTGTGCTATGTCATAAAATTTTTTACATTTATTAAGAAGTTTATATTCACGAGAAAAAAAGAGAGAAGAATAAAGACATACCATTATCACCCGAAAATTAACAATCAAATACCATACATTAGAAATTGTCAAAACAAGGCTCAAAGCAAAGCTTTTTGTATTAAAATAAGTATTATTATATTATTAATAATAATATTAATATTTAATATAACTTCATCTTGATTTCTGTACACTGGGATAGAAAATTATCTATACAACAAACAGCGAGCTCCAGATAATTGGAGATCAAAAATTTCCACATAGAATTCTTGCACAATTTTCTAGGAGTAATTGTTATCAAATTGGTTCCAGTCGGCTCCAAAAGATCTGGAAAAGAATCATATGAATTAGAAGAAAAAATTTTACAAACTGATCAATTAAAAAAAGCGTTTGCAACATCACGTTGACCATACCCAAAGATTAATGTTTGAGGAGATTCTGTTCTCGAGTAGCATCAAACTTTTCTCTCTCTTAGAATTTCGTAGAGTAAACGTACGTGTCTGAATTTCAAATTTTATCATAATGAATGCAATCTCAATTTTAATCTCTGCTGATAGCTGGAGTAAACGAGTAATTCTTGCTTGTGTATCATTTTTAACTTTTCAAAGTTCAACTTGTGTATTTGATTTCATTATAAACAAAGTCAAAGGTATCTTGTTACTGACAATTTTTAATTCGTGTACGGAAAAAAGTTATTATTGTGGTATAGTGCGGCAGAGTATTCCGCTGCAGGAGGTACTTAAGATGTAAATTATTAGATGTAAATATGCTTCTTCTTCTGAAATCGACAACGAATCCTCAAAGGTTCTTCCTTTTATCTGATTAATTTAATGTAATTATTAATTTTTTCTAGTTTACATTGTCCATTTCGGCAAGTTATCATAGAGATTCCAATTGAGATTACGTTCTGTCATTCATTATGAGAAAATAAAAAATTTACGTTACAAATACTTTATAAAACCTTAAAAATTTTAATTATAGGGAAAAGTTTGATTGGTGATTGAAAACAGAATCCCCTATATTAACTTAACCTCAACGAATATAATATATATATA
>NW_017259186.1:85595-88230 GCF_001594045.1 Atta colombica
TTTATAATAAACATATATATTAAAGATATCTAAATGATCTCTCTTAAAAGATGTCTTTTAAGACATATCTAAAAGATATCTATTAGACATGTGTCTAATAGATACTTTACAAGCGATTATTTAGACATCTTTAATATATCCATTACAAATATTTTAAAGATATTTTTTAAGATGTCTTTAAGATATCTATAATAGACTTTTAAAAGTTCTACAAAGATATCTTTAATAAAATCTTTTTAGACATCTTTTATATATCTTCTGGAAATATCTTGAAGATATTTTTAAAGAGAGATATCTTTTAAATTTATAAGATATCGTTTTCTGGATATCCATTTACTCGCATTCGAATAACACTTAACATCAAAACCAATCACACAAGTTTTGTTGAAATCGATTTAATATTGCAACGTAGATTTCTTTAAGACATTGTTCTGAAAAGATAGTGTTTCAAAAATTCGGTAACTTTCTTCTCACTGTATAAATATTACACAATATAATACAAATCAAAGCACAAAAAATATTTTGCAAAGAACGAAATATACAAAAAAAATTAAAAATAGATATTAACTTTTGCAGCCGACTACCAATGCTCAAAAGCATATTACACATACATGATTCAATTATTAGAATCGCGTAAAAATAACGGATATTAAAGCAACTCGCTATAAATCGCAGATTTCCGACCATCATTAATTGAGTCTGTATTTCCAAATATAACCCCATAACAGTAATGCACGGAAATGTGTATTAAAGCTGCTCAAGCTGCAGATTTCCAACTTTAATCGTGTTTACATAATTTAGAAAAACAAAATTGGATGGACAGTTATCACCCAGCAGCGATTAAATCTAGAATTTCTATAACCGTATACAAATAATACACGAAAATATATATGAAATCCGGAGACTATTTCTCAAGGATTTCCAACCCTCACCATGCTCACATATGTAGGAAAACATACAATGGCTCGCCAGTTTAAACCCATTGTCGAAAAAGGATTTTTTTTCGAATATAACAGTATAAATAACGGAATTTGCATATGATATCAGATATCTACTAGCAATGTACTTACTTATATATACGCTTATACGTATCAGTCTCTGGAATTCCGTTTATTATCTGTTTTTAATTGAATACAAATTTCCATGCAATTATAGATCAATCTTTTGTTGGGAAATCTGTAATAACTCACCACTAATTTAAACATGGAAATACTTACATAAACCGGATTATGTTATTTCCTGATAAAAACCAGTAAACTTTATATCGTAAATTCCTTGCATGTCCTAATGTTGGAATTGCGATATCAACAGAAAACATTTTTATCTGAGAATCCAACTATGTATTATGAAATGCAAATGCTTATATAATCAGATTTAATATTTATTTGGACGAATTTTATGCCAGTTAAAGACTGATTTGTCCATCCTGATGTGAACGTATATACTTTTTATCTAGACATAACTGGAATTTTTAGCAGGACTGACTTACAACTACGCTTACGACTATTGTACAATAGACTTTACACTACGTACGACATCCGTCATGACGTCCGATATTTATCGTAACGATAAATAGATTTCAACTATTTCGCTTATGAATTTACTCTACGCCTATTACAACTCCAGTTACAAGTGATTGATCGATCAACGTCGAATTAACGTCGATCGACAATTGAATCATCGATTTGACATTAATCGCTCATTTCTGGTTGTTTCCAATGTTGTTCCACTAAGTCACTGAAAAATCTTCCGCGCTTGCGCAAAAATCCTTCAATGCCGTAAGAAAAAAAAACCTTCCACCAGCATCAATCGAACTCAATTCATAGTGGAAAGATCATTCTCGTAGTTGCGCAGTAGCAGCTTGAATTTTGGGTAAAATTTGATTAGCTATTCCAGTATACCAACGCTATTATACGCAGGAAATTGCATATCGGGGAACATTTGATTGATTATTTCCAGTATTGCTATCGCTATTATGCGCAATAACTCACCTTACATATTTTCACCATGACCCAACTAACAAAAAAAAAGATCGAGGGATTATTTGTAACATAACGATATTGAGATATATGTGTAAGTAATATACAGGGTGTCTCAGAAATAAGATCGGAGCCGCATCACAGTACATACAGTATGACACTGAGCAGGGCCTACAAACTCAATACGTGATATGTAAGGACATTAGAACCAGCGTCACCCGTAGACATGGGGATAAACTAATTTTAATGACGTCGTATAAACCAATTCTTAAATCAATTTAGCCTATTCTTTTTGGCTAAATTTTTTGCATCAATTCATCTTTCTTTCTCTTCTTTTCTCCTAGAAAGAAAAGGAAAAAAGATGGACAAAAAGAATAGGCTTTTTATTTCTTGAACTGCATTCATGGAACATATTATCAGAGCTATTGCTCTATCTTTATTTTAAGCTTAATAAAGATAGAATAATACAATATTTCTGATAGCTCGTTCCCCAAAAGCAAATAATTTTTTGAAGAGTTATACATAATTTCTTTATTTAATTTTTTTTTAATTTAAATACATTTCGATGTAAATATAAAATTTTCTTTAAAAATATTTAGCAAATATATAGAATTAAAGAATGTATATTAATAAAATTAATGTTAATTTATTTTAAT
>NW_017259186.1:88330-97425 GCF_001594045.1 Atta colombica
AATATTATTTCTACAATAAAATTAAAACACATGAAATATTTAATTTCTTTTGCTATGTTTTTTAAAATAGTCTTGCGCAATTTTTATTAATATATCTGAATCAATCAAAAATGAATGTAATGATCCTTTCAAAATTTGTCTTATTGTTTTAAAATATTGTACAATTATATAATCAATATATTTATATATCAATGTTTTAAAATTTCATCAACATTCTGCAACCTCAAAATCAACTTTCTGCATTACCACTTGTTTAATATAATTTGAAAATTGTAGATAATGCAATATTAATGATAATGCAATAATGAGTTATATGTTCTATATTTATCATACTTTTATTTATCATAATATATTTATCATAATTTATAAACGTTGTATTTCGTATGTCTAACAAATTTTTATTTAGAAAACATATGTCACACTTGTTTGTAATAAATTGTGACAGTTTTTGCAGTTTAAAATCTTGGATACTCAAAATTGAATCGTTGTTACTTTCAAATTCGTTAGATATTTCTATATTTGATATATTTATATTTTCATCTTCCTGTAGTAATGATTGATTATAAAAATTTTTCCAAATTTTTCCAAATTTTAAATATTTAAAGATACCAGATTCACAATTTTCATAAACGAAAATTTTGTATATGCATTTATTAACAAACTTTTATAATAAGGTTGGAATGCAGTACAATGGATTGCATTTTTAATCATATATCATGTTGTCTTACTTGTTCAAAAAAATTTTCCAAAGGATCTGATTGAAAGCTCTGATTATTAATTTTGTAAAACTCAATTTTTTAAAATAATTAGTTCATACCTCAAAATTTTTAATTATGTGTATCCAATTTTTTAGAACATTAGGAAATTTTTTATTATGTTGATTATGTTTTTCATATTCCATTGATTTAAAAAATTGCAATAGTATCGTTCCATGTTCGTATTTATCATTTATTATATCAATAGTACCATTTACACTGTCAAATAATGTATTAAAAAAAGAAAATAATTCGGTAGTATCTTTTCCATCTGAAGCCATACATCTATTTTCACAAGAATTTGAACTTTCGCTACGATTCATTAATGATATTACTGAAGCTACGGTTTGACTAAAAGCTTATGTATAATAAGAAACTTTCATTTTTTTTTTTATTTGGTGTAACATGATAATCTGTTAATTTGCTCATTATTCTTAAATGACCGTAACTGCAATCAATAAAATAAGCATCTCCTACATGTTCCCATTTTGCTATTCGTATTTTTTCATCTTTTAATTTGTATTTTAAATCTTTTGTTAAACGATTGCTACGAATACACTTTAACAAATGTGGTGGATCATATAGAAGAATTATTGATTGATTATTAATGATAATAACATTTTCAATTAATATTTGATTATTAATAGACGCCTGTTTTGAGTTAGCAATAAGATATTGTATTGTTTTAGTTCCGCCTTGATCAAATACCGACACTACGACTTATGCTTTGAACTCTTACAACAATGTCTTTAAAGTAAACAATATCTTTCCATGGAGAAGTAGCTTTACAGAAAGAAAACGCTATCGGTTGTTTCCATGGACAAATACCATATATGCCTATTAACATCCAAGACATGGTTCAATTAATTCCATTTTTCTTACACGACCATTATCAATATATCCCTCAACTAAATTAGCAGAATTAAAATTTAATGAAACTAAAATTGAATTAAAATTTAATGAACCATCTAATTTTATTTCATCGAAAAATAAGACACAACATTTATGTTTTTTTTTTATGTTTTCGTCATCAAATGATTATACGATTTTCCATTTCTTTAAATATATTATCATATATTCCTGGCTTTATAGGTACATTTTGTGCCATCTTTCGTAATGATTCTCTGCTTTAAAATAAAATATTTTTGCCATGTATCTATACATTGATGGACTTCTCTTATATAATGATAAAGCAAAAGCTTTACTCTCGAAGGTATACCTTCTTTTATATATATTTTGTCCTTTATTTCTTAAGTGACATATACAAAATCTTTTATTGATTGCTCAAATTCATTTAAAACATTTAATGTTTTATTTTTTAATAGATTTTTTACTTCCTTTGAACGTGGCAATAAATCATATTTCTTTTGTTTACAACGCTTGACGGTTTTTGTTAAGGAAATGCTGAAATTATAAATTTTTCGCTCTTTTGCTTGAAGCTGGACATTCTTATTGTATATATATTCAAATGATGGCAGAATGAGAACTAAAAAAGAATAATATGTTTTTTAATCAGAAGTAATAAAAAATATAGAATAAAAATATAAAATGTAATCAATAGAAGAATAATAATAGAATAATTAATATATATGTAACATGTAATATGCATATAATAGTTATATCTGTATAAAAAAATAATAGAATAGTATATAATAGAATAGTTAATATGAAAGACAGAATAATTAACTTTTTTTATTTTATAAGAATATATATTGAAAAATAAACCCAAATAAATTTAACCCAATTAAATTTAAAAATAGTAGTTTACAATATTTTTCAAATTCAACACAAAAAGAAATTCATCAAAACGTTAAGTAATTTTTAATTGATAACTTTCAATATTTTAAACAATGTACAGTAATTTAAACAATAAAATTATTTAAATGTTTTAAATTTATAAGAGAAATACGATTTATTGAAAAATTTTAATAAATTTTAATAAATTTATTTCTTGAATAAATATTGTTATTGACTATGTGAAAACTTAGATCTACAGATTAACAAGGAAGAAAGAAAAAAATAAAAATTATAAGAAATATAAATATGAAATAAAACTATTTAAAAAATATCGAAGATATTTGTCTTGCAAGTTATCTCCATATCCAAATCCACTATTATTAGTTTCGTGAACAGTTTATTTCATTAAGCCGAGGAGCAGCTTGATATTGACCCGTTCAATTTTTTGTTTTCATGACCTAATTTCCACTGAAGGTTTAAACGGAATGTAAGAACCAACTACAGTATTCCCCTATTACAGTCGAACGACAGAGAAATGCTCGACTGTAGTCGGTTAGTTCTTACATTCTGATCCGGATTAAATCTTTAATGGAAACTAGGCCAACGATATAACGCAATTCCTAGGAACTAGCTTTTAGAGTCTTTTTCTTCTTTTTTGGCTCCTGCCTCCGTAAATAGAGAGGAAATAATACGGCCAGCCTTTAGGATTATGGGTTGAAAAGAAAGCCAATCTGAATTTGCGCAAATAGTCGATAGTGAGTGCAGTCGAGTTGTCGCTACGAATGCTTCGAAGCATTTGCTTGACCAATTAAAAGGAAGAATTTTACTCAACTAATTGATCAATCAAAAAGTTCTTTGAAGCATTCGTAGCGGCAACTCGACTGCACTTAGTTTCTGTTGTTTTATTTTATTAACAACACGAGTTCTGATTGGTTGCTGGTTTTTTGCTTTCAGTTTTTCTATCAAGAGATGCGTTTCATTATTGGTTACATTCAGCAGACTCAACAATTTTGCAACCGTTTTATAATTCTTCACTGAGATAGGATTATTCTTTTAAATCTAAAAGTATAATCTAAAATCTAAAAGTATCCAACCAGCGTGACGAATCATAAAACGGTTGCAAAATTGTTGAGTTTGCTGAACGCAACCAATAATGGAATGCATCTCTTCACAGAAAAGCTGAAACTAAAATAGTAGCAGCCAATCAGAACTCGTGTTGTTAAACAAAACAGCAAAAACTGAATAGTCAAGAAACAATTGAACTGAACATAGCCTTTGACTGTGAGTACTGCAAATTTATAGTTTGTGTCACTTATAATATAGATTTTCAGTACTTGCAGTGAATAACGGAACGCAGCCAAGTGTGAACCCGTCTTAAACTGACCTATTCCTTTAATTAAAAATTAAGAATTTTCTTTATCCCAGATCTATAATAGGTATTTTAAACCTTAAGAAATTGATCAATAGTTCAATTTGAGAAGAATAATCTATATTTGTCCATTTCTTATGGCTTAAGGCTTAGAATTCTATTGTAGATCTGAGATTATATGTACTACATGGGCTGAAAAGTCCCAGGATTTTTCAATAAGCCACTAGAAAATGAACATGATTCATTTCGAGAGGTTCATATATCATTAGTTTATGTATGAAGGTTCATGACATTTTGTTCATTCGTTTACAAGCTACAATCGTTTAAGTGGCGCTACTTTCGCCTTCGTTCTATACTATTACGATAACGCACCGTCACACACATTCTTGAAAGCGATGGCCAAATTGAACCAATTACGATTCGAATTGGTTGCTCACCCACCGTATTCTCCAGACTTGGCCTCCAGTGACTATTATCTGTTCCCAAACCTCAAGCGGTGGCTCCAGAGAAAGAGATTCACATCGAATGAGGAAATCATCGCGAAAACCGAGGCGTATTTCGAAGGCTTGGACGTTTCGTACTACAGAAAGGGCATCGAAATGTTGGAAAATCGCTATACCAAGTGTATTGCCCTCGAAGACAACTATGTTGAGGAATAAATATAACTTTGCCCAAAAAACGCTTGTTTTCATTAAAAATCCAGGGACTTTTCAGCCCATGTAGTATATACTGTTTAGGGCTGCGTTCGGAAATTTTACCCGAGTGCGTTCAAGAGAAATTTTTGAAAATGGTCTAAAGGTAAAAGAAAAAGAAAATGGAAGTACAGAAAGAAGAAATAAGGGTCAGTCAATCTTCTACGATGATTTAAAAAAAAATATACTACATGTTTTAAGTTTAAGATTTTATCACTTCTCAGTAAACAAGAAACATTTCAGTAACGTTGTACCAATGTTTTTTGCTAGTGGGTTTTGAGTAATTATAAAAATAAAACTTCTTTTAATATAAATAAAATTTTTTTTATTAATCTATTATCAATTTATTACTATTACTTAATACTATTGTTGTTACTACTATAACTATAATATTTAATATTATTTATTACTAGTAAGTAATTTTTATTCATTTATTTTTATTACCATCAACTTTATTAATATTATATATAAATATTATACAATTAATACACAATTAATATATAATATTATATATAATACAATTAATTAATATTACATTTTGTTTCAGTGATATTTGAGTGTCTACATCGTTAATTTAATAGACAATTTTTTCATTAGTTGAACAGAAAAATCCTAAGCACTTAAGTTATCTAAGATTAACATGATCAAATAAGGCGCCTCTTTTGTTTTAAAAATAAAAGAATTTTATCTCTTTTTATCTTTTTTAAAATCTGCTTTGATTCCTTAATCAAAATTTTTGATGTCTGCGATAAATTATTATTTGATATCTCACTTTCTGTCTTATTTCACATATTATATCTGCATAACATAACAAAATAATATATTTCAAGATATTTCAGACTAATATATTAGATGTACAACTTGGCTTCCGCCGTTTTTTTTCCGAAATTCGAGGCTTTATTGTAAAAAACTGGTTATACATTTATGATTCAAAGTATTGTCCATCGCTGGCCACTACTTTCTCCCATCTTTCGGGTAGCGTACGAATCCCGCGTCGAAAAAACTGGTCATCTTTTGAGGCTATCCACGAATCGAACCAATTTTTTACTTCTTCATAAGACCGGAAGTGCTGGTCAGCCAGGCCGTGTGCCATTGATCGAAACAAGTGATAGTCAAAGGGAGCAACGTCTAGAGAATACGGCGGGTGGTAGGGTAGGACTTCCCATTTCAACGTTTCCAAGTATGTCTTGACCACTTTCGCAACATGGGGTCGAGCATTGTCATGCTGCAAAATCACTTTATCGTGTCTCTCGTTGTATTGCGGCCGTTTGTCTTTCAATGCTCGGCTCAAACGCATCAATTGCGTTCGATACCGATCGCTTGTGATTGTTTCAGTCGGTTTTAACAGTTCATAATACACTACGCCGAGCTGGTCCCACCAAATACAGAGCATGACCTTGGATGTCAAAATCACCGTTTTTGAAGCGTTGAAAACACGACACGTTCTTTCACTAATAATGGTCTCACCATAAGTATTTGAGAGCATTCGATGAGCCTCAGCCGCAGATTTCTTCATATTGAAGCAAAAAATTAAAACCTCCCGCAAATGACGAAAATTTGGCTCGTAAACTGACATTTTCAATCGAGAATAACTTTATGATGCAGACACAAATCGATTAATGTTTCTATGGGATTATGTTGACAGATGCCCAAGTTTATTGTATGACGTCTATGATCTATTTAATTCGACCACCACTTACCGCTAAAGCCATCTATAGAAAAACGGCGGAAGCAAAGTTGTACACCTAATAATATAATACATATAATATAATATAATATAATATAATACATGTATAATAAAATAAAAAACAATGCATCCTTATTTCAAACATAAATTTTAATAAATTTTACAACAATTTATTAATTTATATAAATATACCTGGCAATAAAGTAGGTATAGCATCCTTGCTTAATTTTTTTGAAAATTTGTATTTATTTTCAAAATGCTCTTCACATACAGTTCGGTTATGAATTTTATCCTCTGATACACTCAATAAACTTGTATTTCCACTTGCGTATAACCATTGTAGATATTTGTTTTTGTCTATACGTGGTTTAAGAAACGCAATCTTCTTCGATGTGCAATCTGTTCTTGCACATTTTTTGTGATTCATACTTGCCGATAATATCGAAGGCAATTTCGATGAAACAATAATAAAGATCTTGTGGAATCAACTCAAAAAATGAAAATAGAAAATTGACACTGATCGACAATATACGACGCCATTAAAATTAGTTTGCCCCCATGTCTACGGATGGCGCTGGTTTTAATGTCCTCATGTATGACTGAGAAGTGAAGGCCCTGACACTGAGCGTCGGCATATTTAATGTTGTAGGTCCCAAGTCACATAACTCGCCGCCATGTTGAAAAGGCCCTTATAAATTTGAGTTTTTATAAAGCTACTAGAGCAAGAATGCAAAGCAGCTAGAATGATTTAAAAAAAAAAACAATTTGTGTCATAAAAATTGTTTATAGTGAGTATATTTTTAAATCAGAATTATATAATAATATAATGTTAACGACCTCATTATATAAAAATAATATTCACATTAATTATAATAATAATATTTAACAGTAATAAGTAAATTAAAAATAATTGATTAAATACTATATGAAAATTGTAATTGAATAATTATGTATGAAAAAATAACATATTGTATAAAAATTCTAATTTAATATGAAATTGTAATTTAATAATATTTGCACTAATGCACGCACAATAAGAATATCAGACCAAACATGAGTATGACGAGTGAAAGCCGTGAACGTCGTTCGTACAAACGAACTTAATTTTTTTTTAATTTGTAAGAGAAAAGTATGGCAAAGAGTTAATAAAATTAAGTTTTTACTAAAAAATTAAATCAAATTTTTTCGGAGATGCTATATTATATAGACTGTTACATTTGTATATGATAAAGTATCCTTATAAGTAAACTCACTCTATTTGGCCCGATTTTCTTGCGACAATATTGTAAGCAAAAGGGTTAATTATGTTTTATGAGAAGGAGATTCACCTAACTTGCAATTTCAACTTGCTGAAGGCAGCCACATTCCTGGTTAGAACTCGACGCATACGCACTAAAAATTGGGGACCACATAAGAAGTATCCGTACTGTATGTACTTATACTATGGTCACATTAAGGGCGTAGAATGGATTAAGAGGAATAAAATCGTCTGACGGTTTTATAGGATGGAACGCTGTCCTTTCCCCTCCTTGCGCATCACCGTCGCCGCTGTTGAGTGTGAGCTGTTCTCGCGGCGAATTCGCGCGGCGTGACTTCACTGCACATTAGTTTCCTTTTTTAATTCGAAAACTACAGCAAATATCTCAAAATGGTATTAAATCTCTTTGTTCCCTTTGATCCATTCTACGCCCCCAATCCATTCTGCGACTCCTTTATTTCTGAAATATCCTGTATATTCTTTATTTAATTGAAAGTAAAATATCTTAACATAAACATATAATATAATAAGTGTCTTGACACACAATAAAAAAGTTATAGACTTGTATATAGATACACACATGCTCCATTTGGCTTTATTTCTAAATATATCATATATTAACTTTTGCCTTATACGATAATAAACTACGAATCATATATCGAATAATTTCTCACTAAAGTGTTTTGTAATTCGCACTCGGCATTAGTAAAATCTTACATTTTCAAAAATCTTCTTTCAATCTTCCGATGGACTTGAAAACCTTCCAAATGAAGGAAAATCTTCCAATGAAACAACACTGACTGGAAAACTAGCTTACTTCCGACGTGTTTATAGCCTTTACTACTGTTCATTGACGACGCTTTAAAGATCCAGCTTCGATCATTATAGGTATTTTAATTTCTAGTTCTTATTGGTTGTGTTCTCATATGTACGGTCTAAAATAAGATTCTTATTGTTTATAACATCATTCTACATTATATCTAACTTAGCGTAAATCGAATCGAATGTAAACATAGTAATAGACATTTTTTATACATACGAGAAGAATTACTGCTATCGATTACTGTCAATAGAAAATTAAATAATAAAAATATTTATAAATAATAGTTTAAATATATAAATATTTTTTACATATCGTAAAGATCAGATATCGTAAAGATTCTTCTATACTTACGCATGCTGCAGTAGCTAATACTACAAGAGCGTTCAACAGAATACTCAACATGTTGTAATTCAGTAAACTATTATGCAGTAGATGCATTCTGCTGAATGCATCCAATATATTGCAAATTAAAGAATAAAATTTAAAAAATCAAAGCTGTATTGTAAAAGTGATAACAAGGTAGTAGAACCTATCACGTACCATAAGTAATACCAGAAGTCGATCAACCATTCCATCGGGAACAATTAACTATTTGCAAAGAATAATTGGATTTGTGAATTTGTCTAATTTATTATTATATCCTATTGTCCGAAAAGTTCGTGCCGATTTTGAAAGAAAATTGAAAGAGAAGATTTAAATTTTAGTATACATTTATTAAATTTAAATCTTTTGCGGCACGAACTTTCCGGACAACCCAATATATATATATATATA
>NW_017259186.1:97525-99520 GCF_001594045.1 Atta colombica
AGTAATTAAGATAATAGTATTTAATTTGTTAATTTAATTAATTTGTTAACGATTATTATGGTGATATATAGTGATATATTAATGTGCATTCACGAGTTTAATAACTCGATACAAACAAATTCTTTCTTCAGTATTAGCACTGTTCGTCGCATTTAGTGATGTAGGGTGGCACACATTCGCTATGTTTTACGCCGAATGAAAAAGCGAGAGTCGATTTAGGTGGCAGAACAGCATATATCGGACCTGGACTTTCGGAAATTAACTGTAATGCACGTCTAGTACCAGCAATAGTATACATCGGTGCTCTTGGTTTCACTGCATCCAAACTGTACGAATAGGGACCTGCGCTAATTTGGGGCTTCTTCGCAGCTGTGCGTAATCCTCTGCAAACGATATAATTCATATAAATACGAATCATATTTAAAAATGAACGAATAAAAATTACAAAAGAAATATTGAATTTACATGGAAAACGCTGGCATATCAGTAATAGGCTTGACGTAATAAGGTCCTGGAGTTTCACTAGTTTTTCTAAATTTAGTTCTCCATTTGACTGAATAAAGAGGCCCATAAGAGACATCGGGAAACATATATTTTGGACCAGGTCCGAATACAATGTCTGTCAAATGTAAAAAAGAAGGAAATAATTGGATAAAAATACAAAATATTTTTAAAGGATAGCATGGATATCTCACTAATGCAATTTATTATAATTCAGTAAAACATTCAATTTATATTACAATAAGATCGAGACGATAACATCTTGATTGAGATTTGATATGAAAAATTTCATTGAATTTTATATTAATTTAACATCATTGTAACACTGCGTGTTATTTGAAAAATATTGCAAAAATATAGTAGAGATATTATATTTTCATATTTCATAAATGTTTTCAAATATTGCTACAATATCGTGAATTGCATATATTATAATATTCTAAAAATATTGTATGTTTCTTTATGATATATATTATGTGTCCAAAATTTAATTAATAAATTAAGTACAGTATTAACTATAAATAAAGTTATTAAAATTATTCGAAATTGGTAAATTAAGTATATCTATTATTAACTAATTGTAATTAAAATTATTAAAATAATTCGAAAACAAAGTAAAATTTACAATTAATCGACTAAGTACAAGAATTGGCTATCATGGTTATCCATATAGCGCAAAAGTTTCCAGCAATGTTGCAATATTGCAATGCAATATTTCAGAATAATGTAGAATATGTAACATGATTTTAATAATGCTGCACCAATGTTCTTAAAAATCTGTGAAAATAAACTATTACAACTTATGCTTGAATATTTGTGTATGCATGCACATTTGGGTTCTACATTTTATGTAGAATGGCAGATTTAACCGTAGATAAAAACTAGAACCTTCCTGATTGAAAAGTATTAGGTGTACAATTTTGCTTCCGCCGTTTTTCTATTGATGGCTTTAGCGGTAAGTGGTGGTCGAAATAAATAGATCATAGACGTCATACAATAAACTTGGGCATCTGTCAATATAACCCCATAGTTATTCTCGATTGAAACTGTCAGTTTACGAGCCAAATTCTCATCATTTGCGGGAGGTTTTAATTTTTTGCTTCAATATGAAGAAATCTGCGGCTGAGGCTCATCGAATGCTCTCAAATACTTATACTATCAAATACTATGGTGAGGCCGCTATTAGTAAAAGAACGTGTCGTGAGTGGTTTCAACGCTTCAAGAACGGTGATTTTGACGTCTAAGGTCATGCTCTGTATTTGGTGGGACTAGCTCGTAGGCGTAGTGTATTATGAACTGTTAAAACCGACTGAAACAATCACAGGCGATCGGTATCGAACGCAATTGATGCGTTTGAGCCGAGCCATTGAAAGACAAACGGCCGCAATACGAGAGACACGATAAAGTGATTTTGCAGCATGACAATGCTCGACCCCATGTTGCGAAAGTGGTCAAGACATACTTGGAAACGTTGAAATGGGAAGTCCTACCCCA
>NW_017259186.1:100667-118449 GCF_001594045.1 Atta colombica
TGGGATAACTGTGAAATTTAGATTAATAGTGAGAATTATAGGTAGTCATAAATTTACTTTTTGAGGATTTTTAATAATGTATATGGCCTTTTTTATTAAAATACGTATTTATTTATTTCATGTTTGACTACCTAAGATCCATGTTGAAGCCCCGGTCAATAGTTTTAGCTGGCGTATTATTAAAAATAGGAAGGTATGGGTTAATTAGATTAACAGAGATATATTATAAAGTTGGAGTTAGATATGGTTATATTATTTTTAGAGTAAGAATTATTGAGAGAATTATTGTGGGAATTTTGTGTTAGTTCAGGTTTATATAAAAAGAATAGCTTATTCATCCGTTCATATAAAATTAATGTTATGTAAGTTAATAACTTTTTATAAAGTAGGAATATTAGTATGTAATGATAATTTCTCATTGTGTTCTTCAGGGATATTTTATATATTAGGTGTACAACTTTGCTTCCGCCGTTTTCCTATAGATGGCTTTAACAGTAAGTGTTGGTCGAAATAAATAGATCATAGACGTCATACAATAAACTTGGGCATCTGTCAACATAACCCCATAGAAACATTAGTCGATTTGTGTCTGCATAAAGTTATTCTCGATTGAAAATGTCAGTTTACGAGCCAAATTCTCGTCATTTGCGGGAAGTTTTAATTTTTTGCTTCAATATGAAGAAATATGCGGCTGAGGCTCATCGAATGCTCTCAAATACTTATAGTATCAAATACTATGTGAGGCCGCTATTAGTGAAAGAACGTGTCGTGAGTGGTTTCAACGCTTCAAGAACGGTGATTTTGTCCAAGGTCATGCTCTGTATTTGGTGGGACTAGCTCGGCGTAGTGTATTATGAACTGTTAAAACCGACTGAAACAATCACAGGCGATCGGTATCGAACGCAATTGATGCATTTGAGCCGAGCATTGAAAGACAAACGGCCGCAATACAACGAGAGACACGATAAAGTGATTTTGCAGCATGACAATGCTCGACCTCATGTTGCGAAAGTGGTCAAGACATACTTGGAAACGTTGAAATGGGAAATTCTATCCCACCCGCCATATTCTCCAGACGTTGCTCTCTCTGACTATCACTTGTTTCGATCAATGGCACATGGCCTGGCTGACCAGCACTTCCGGTCTTATGAAGAAGTAAAAAATTGGATCGATTCGTGGATAGCCTCAAAAGATGACCAGTTTTTTCGACGCGGGATTCGTACGCTACCCGAAAGATGGGAGAAAGTAGTGGCCAGCGATGGACAATACTTTGAATCATAAATGTATAACCAGTTTTTTACAATAAAGCCTCGAATTTCGGAAAAAAAACGGCGGAAGCAAAGTTGTATACCTAATAATAGAATAACTCACAAATCTTTTTAATTGCATTTCAAAACTGATCGTAGGAAATACAAACGATTTAAAATAATAATTTTTACAATGGGAGGATTTATCCGGTCATACATTCGCATGTCAAATAGTAGTTGCGAGTCAGCTGCGCTGCTAAGCGCTTCCCCCTCCAATTTGACTCATCGGCCGATTTCAGGGAGTCAGTCATCGCGATATAGGCCTTACTCCCCATAATAAACTATAGGAAACTTCGATTTTTTTTTCTTTGTTACACTACGTCGTACTATTGGAAACTTGGAGTTTTTCTTCTTTGCTATTACGTTATGTGTAGAAAAATTTTTTCAGAATTTTTTAGTACATTTTCTCATGTTGATAAAAATAATTACCAATAAGAAAATACAGGATTAAAAAGTTGAAAAAAAAATTCTGAAAAAATTCTTAGAGGAGCCTCTGAGAGGAATATTCCTCTGAGAAGAATTAATAAGATTTGTCTCTTGCCGTTTTTCTGTAAAGTTGATAGTACTTGAGTAAAAAATGATTGAAAATCAATATTCAGCGATTTTTAGTAATTTCTTATTAACTATTGCGAAAATTGTAAAATGATATAAGGCTTTTCGACTTCCGTTCAGTTCTCTACATGAGCACAAAATATTTGGTGGTAATTTTGGGACACCTTATACATCCTCCATTAAAAAAAAATTGTAATGTTCAGCTAACGCTAAATATTCATAGAAAATTCGATTCGTACTATCAATATATTAGGTAGTAAAAAGAAATCATTATTTTTGCATGAAAAAATAATGGATTTCTTTTTACTAATATACCAAAATACCTAATATACCAAATATTCCGAAACAATAAATGAATATATATAGAATCATAGAATGTGCAAATGTCGATGAAATGTTCAAAATTGTATGAATTGTATATTCCACGAAAATCCTTGTATATTTCACGAAAATCGCGAACGAGTAGTACACATCTTCGCTGACAGAAGGTCGCGCGAAGAGTAAACAAGAATCACCTGAGAGAGAACATAAGGAAGCACATTTATCTTGAAGTGAGCCCCAAAATTGGGTTCCAAAGTGGAAATACATTAAATGTGTTTTCCAAAGTAAATTTTTTTTTTTTAATTGATTTACGGACAACCTGATTCGGAAATTTTGAAAAAATTAAAATTTTGCAGAAAATATTTGTATATTATGAAAATATTTCTCAAAATATATAATGACATATGTTATAAATGAAATTTTTAACTGACATTTCGAATGTTTCTTTTATATACTGTAAATATTCGGAATATTTTAGAGTACTCTTGGAATGTTTTTTTTTGGAAGGGGGGAGGGGATTTTAGAAATATTTTATGAATATTTTAAGAATATTTAACGTTTGCTGGGTACGTCATGGTGACGTGCAAATGTTCGCTTTATTATAAATGTACCATAATGTTACAGCAATATCATGTGATGTGTGATTGTTTTGTAACATATGTTATTTTGTTATAATCACAATGACATTATATTTATTTCTTCCTAATTATTGTGACTCTATTGTGACATGAATATAATCTTTTGCTATGAGGATAATTATATAAATTTCTTATGTATTATGTTGTGACATGACAATTTTTGACCGTCACTGTCGTGGATCATCGAGCGGGGAGATCTTCCCAGCAAAGAGCGAGCGCGCAAGCGGACGCGCGTTCGAACGTGCGCTAATCATTTCTTTAATTAATTTATTTGTGAGAACTTTTTTTTTAATTAATCTTACATTTAGATTTAAAATTACTCGGTAGCTGAATTGTTGTTTTATAACTTGTCGTCTTACATCATTGGAAGAAGAAAGACTACTACGCAGAGAAGGACGAAGATGAGATAATAGGCTGAGAGCTGCACTCGGGGATCCGAGAATAAGATCTCTATTCTTAGGCTATGTGTGTTTGCTTACGCATACACAATCGATACATACATAACCTAAGAATAGAGACGTTATTCTTTGAGATTATGCTCTGACAATAATAGGAAGACGTAAATTATTATTAAAACTGCACGAAGAATAGAGCATTCTTCATGTATGACAAACTTGGTATGACCTACCATTGCGAGAACATTGTCGTGGAACGAAATCTAGAAAACGACATCTAAATCGAACTAATTCAAATGATTACTTTTGACGACACTTTTTAATGGCCTCGTCCATATAAGTTCGGTTCCTTGGTTTTTATCCTCCATGTGTATATCCTTATACCGTGATATTATTTTTGTTTAACATTAGATTTGTTTTTTATTGCTGTATTCTGATGCAATAAGTTGAAATGAAACAAACGTATATTTGTTTCACTTCAACTTATTGCATTATATGCACCAGTTCAAAAAGTGCACAATACAAAACAGACCTATTGGGTGAACACAAGAATAAAATGATTCGTGGAAGCACTAGAGTGATGTTTTTGAATGCAGCTTAATTATAAAATCCGTGCTAGAGATTCGTTTCGATTTGCGCCGACCTAATCTATTCTGGGTATCAATTATGTATCTTTTTTCTTAGGGTGAAAATGTGAAAATTTTTTGTATGTATGTGTGTATATATACATGTACAGCCGGTCACAGAAAGATTGCAACACAAACTTTTTCTCTAGAGCGAAAACATGAAAAGTGAAAAATGTTATGTATGTATACAGCCGGTCACAGAAAGGTTGCAAAACTTTTTTTTCGATTTCCCATGGTTTCGAAATGCAGCCTATTCACCAAGCGATTGATTCTTATTTGTGGATCCATGAATAAGAACCAATCGCTCGATGAGCAAGCAGCATTCCAAAACTCATGGGAAATCTTCCAAAAATAATAAAGGTCGTTTAAACGAGTTTTATTTTTGGAAGGTTTCCCAAGCTTTCCTGGATAAAGCTAAATATTTTTTCATAAATCTACAGACTTTTTAAATGATAATCGCACCTTTTATCTATTCATGGTCAATTTTGGCCATTTTTACACTCCCTCCTTTAAGAAAGCTTTAAGTACAAGATTTGACTATGAATACGGGCATTAGGGTCCGTATAAAAAAATCTTTGAGGGCCATGCCCTCAAAATAGCAAATAAAAGTAGTAAGGATATATTTTTAATGCTTACAGTTTATACTTTCGTATTTAGAAGTTAGTTTCATAATCGTAAATTGGGACAAACGTGTTTGTCTTATCTTGGTTTAAATGTTGCGTCATCCCCAATTATTAAACCTGCTGGGCTTTTTTCTTATGCAGCACAGAATTTGCAATAATATCGTTGCAAAATCTTTGCAATATTGCTGTAACATGTAATGTTGCTGCAATGTTGCAGAAGTGTTGCTGCAAATTTTGTGCAACTTTGTGCTATAGGTTATTTTGATTTTACATTTCGTTTCTATTACTCTCCCACCGACGTCTCTTGTTTTGTAAATGCGCGAAACACATTTGATACTAGTAGTATTGTTGCTTGAAACTATGTTTTCATTTGAAATTTTTATTAAACAGATTGTATATTTCTTCATAACTATATATTATTTCTTTATAATTATATAGGGTCTTTCAATAGGGATGCTCGAAATTTGTTAGATCATAGTAGCCATGTTGTTAAAGTGACATCTGTCGAATTGGTTGTGAATTGTTTAGTAGTGTATGGCAAATCATCATGGAAGATCATAGTGTTTAGCAATGTGTGTAAATCAAAATTTTATTATCAAAATCAATACTCCGTTCGAGAAACATTCCGCGCATTACGTGATTTTTATCTTCGCTACAACCGTCCTGCCGAATCGACTATTCGACGTTTGGTGAAATTTTGAGTCAACCGGTTCGATAAATAATCAGCCAACACCAGTACGCTGAAACGCAAGGTCTGCTGAAAACATTGCTGCTGTGCATGAGAGTGTACGGAAAAATTCGAGGCGATCAATTTCTCGTCGTTCACAAGAACTTGGCCTTTCTGCGACTTCAATTTGGCGAATTTTGCGTCGGGACTTGGGTCTGCACCCCTATAAAATTCAATTGACCCAGATAAATTTAAGGTAAACGACCATAGACAACGCCATGTGTTCGCTGATTGAGTTCTGGAGCAGTTGGAAGTTAACCCAAATTTCGACAAACAAATCATCTTTAGCGATGAGGCCCATTTTTGGATGGATATATGAACAAGCAAAATTGTCGAATTTGGGACGATACCAATCCACGCGAGATACACCAGCTCCAAATGTATCCCGAGAAAGTCACTGTTTGGTGCGGATTTTGATCTGGCGGAATCATCGGTCCGTCTTCTTCAAAACGAAGCGGGCGTTGCCATAACTGTCAATGGCGAGCGCTACAGATCGATGATAAGCAACTTCTTGTGGCCTAAAATGGATGATATGGATATCGATAACATGTGGTTCCAACAGATTGGCGCTACGTGCCACACACCGCATGTCACGATGGACATTCTGCACGAGCGATTTGACGGCATAGTTATCTCGCGCGGTGGCGACATGAATTGGTCACCGAGATTATGTGATTTAATGCCTTTAGACTTCTTCCTTTGGGGGTTATTTTAAATAGCAGGTTTATACGAATAAACCGCAAACAATTGATGCTCTCAAAGTCAACAAACGCCATCCAGCAAATTCAGCCAGATTTATGCGAGAAAGTCATCGAAAATTGGACCGCCCGAATACGTGTCACCAAGCGAAGTCGCGGCGGACATTTGAGCGACGTTATATTCCATACTTAATGCCATAAAGTATTCTTCCAAATAAAAAAAAAATTGAGTGGATATCTCACACACAACTTGTTTTATTTACATTTAAAAATCGAGCGTTCTTATTGAAAGACCCTATATAATAACATTTTCTTATGATTATAATATGAAATACATTAATAATAATGTTTTGCATTATTTCATGTCCACAAGTTTTTCAATAAGCCATTTCCTTGTGATTCATACATAGTGAGGACAAATTAATAAGCCAATCGAAAACATGGACCGATGGCCAGACTCTATTTTTCTAGGGACCTAGATTGTCAGCGTTAATAGGAAATTTTTGTAATAATGTGAATCCAAATACGGTGAAGTCGCTAAAGCCATGTTATTCTTTTTTTAATTAATTATTAAAAAGGAGATAACGTTATATTGTTAGATGAATCAGTCAGAAGCATGCGCGTCCAATGTAGCTAGAAATTGGTCACTAGTAAATAGGAGATCATTAGTCATCTATGTAAAATTTTTTCAAAAATGTTGAAAATTTTAATATATTTATTTTAATATATTTAATATATATAATATATTTAATATATTTTTCATATTTTACATGTATACATGTATAGAAATATATATATTTATATATATGTATATATATGTAAAGTATGTAAAATATATTAAAGTTTTCAACATTTTCAATCCTGAGCGAATAATGATCTCCTATTTACTAGTGGCCGGTACGTTACTAAAGCTACATTGGATGCTCATATATCTGAAACTCAACCGTCTAACACTGAGATAACGTGACTTTAACTTGGAGCTTTAGACAACAGCGCATTGATGCAGAGTGCTGATTAGTGAAAAGCCAGTTAGAATTAAAATTTACTTCCATTGTTCATCAATCAGCGTTCGGTGTCAAAGTGCTGTTGCCGATCCGATATGAGGATTCAGCGTTCACCATATTTGGATAAAAAATATTGCAGCAATATTACAAAATATTGTAATTTTAATATTTTGTAAAAAATGTTGCAATATACCTATTGTTACAATATTACAATTTAGTAAATAAGTATGCGGCCCCGCCATGAGAGGGATATGTTTCTCCTAAGGAAAAAGAATCCTATAAGAAGGAGTACGCAAATGGAGTTAGCAAGTCTTCTGGAGATTCTTAACTTTTTCGAGACTTGTTCGGATTCCCACCTAGATATTCTCTAGCTATCATTTCATCCTTGTTTAACGTTCGATAAATAACAAGGATGAAGTATAATTCCTAAGTGGCACTCGGGAATCTGAACATAGCCTTGGATGTGCTTTCTAAACGAATATTTTTTTATCATAACTTTATCATATGTATTTTAGAATTTGATGCTAAACAATAATATGCAATAATTAGCAATTAATAAAACTAAAAAAGAATAATTATTGAAATATTACTTAATGTTACTGAAATATTGCATAATAATCTATTTTCACATACAAAAATACACATGCCGTACCATTTGAGTAAACCTAAGGGGTCGCTATGCTTGTCCTAATGTGTTGAATTTTTAACTTAAAATGTCATTTGTTACCGTTATTTGTTAGACTTCGTTTTTTGATCGGTAACAAATCATGACATTTTAGTTTAAAATTCGACACGTTAGGAGTATTAAGACTAGTTATGGCATGTATATTTTTGTATTTTTGTATGTTTCGCAGTTTTAGTGAAAATAGGTAGTGTCCAAAAAAACAGCCGGTAACAAATTTTTTTTTTCATTAAAAAAGTTATCACTTTAGCTTAGTTCAGTAACCCCTTTAACCCATAGAAACGATATAGCATCTACTTTCCGATTGGTTTTTTTGACGTAAACTATCACTAGAAACAAATATAGTTAGCAGATAACATATTAAGAAAAAAGTAAAAAAATTTTTACAACTTCAATCACACGTTATCAATTTTAAAACCATGGAGGGAAGTCTTACTTTCCTTCATCTTTACCTAATAAATGATGAATTAATGATGGTTTCAAGCGATAACAAATAAAGATTTTTGTGTCATCACCTCTCAGACTATTATATTCTTTTCTTAGAATTTTTTATAAGGGAGTTTCAGGATTTAATGAACAAACTATGGGAGCATATTATACAAGTGTATTCTACAAAAATAAGAAAAAAATATTATATGAAGTTTAACTAGAAAAATGCTTTTATTACAAAGTTATAAACAAATTTGAAACAGAACATGAAATAGAAAACAATGAATTTTACATTGCACAAAAAATAAATGTGTACATTTCATGGAAAGGTTGAATGTGTTAATTTCGTATGTATTCACATCATATTTACTTTAAACGACATGTGGCTGTATTCATAGTCAGATCTTGTACTTAAGGCTTCCTTAAATTTATCTTTAGATACTCAAAAGTTATAGTAAAATAATTCGTAGAGCATCTGAAGATAAATTTAAAGAAACCTTAAGTATAAAGTGATTATGAATACGGCCATATGTCATTTAAAGATAGTAAATATGATGTGAATACATACGAAATTAACACATTCGACCTTTCCATACATGAAATATACACTGTCATTTTCTACAATGCAAAATCCGTTGTTTAAATATAAGGCCTAACTATGAATACGGGCAATAGACAATAAGGAACTGATTAGATGGAAATTACACTCAAAGATGGATTGATTGAGAGGTCCGATCCTCTGGCCTTCAGGATCGCCAGATTTAATGTCTTGATTTTTCCTTATATGAAACTTTAAAAGATAAGGTTTATAGTACAAAGGTGACTTCGCGTAAAGATTTAATATAGCATAGAAGATTAAAGCAATATTGCTGCAATGTTACAATATTATAGATTGTAATGTAACATTGCAGAGATATTACAGAAATATAAATTAACAATATGCCTGCAAAATGTTAGTAATATGCTTGTAATATTCCTCAACAAATATTGCAAAACTGTAATTCTTTAATTGTTACAATAATAATAATATAAAAATATAAGTTTTTACAATATTTATGTAGTACAGTCTTTTAGTTTAATAGTTTTTATGATATAATAATTAATATAATTTATTTTATATTTTATATTTAAATAAAAAATTTATTGTTTTATTATTGATTTATTATTTAATGGCTATTTCATTAGCTAAGTTATATTTTAATATATATTTATTTTAAATATTTATTTTATATTTGAAATCAAAAGATTGTATAAGTTTGGATACAATCAATGCATCATTATCGGATAAGATTTTAAGCAATTAAGCTGCTGAAAACGATTTATCGAAATATTATGTGATGATATATTTATACCTGAACGCAAGAATAAACTAGCGCTCGAACTTTATTGATAAATTTCATACCGTCATTTTTTAATCGATTTCAATTGACTCGGAATGGTTTCGAATTAAAAAGAATCATTACGATTAACTTAATCCATGATAAACTTATCAAGCGACTGTATTATTATATTAATATGAATAATATATTTGTAGTTGTTCGGGGTACATACATGCTTTATCCTTAAGAATAAATTTATCCTTCAGAATTAATACTATATATTTATTGGAATATTTTATGATATTATCATAAAAAATTGCTTTTGGAAAGTACATATCACTAGAAATGCAATTTGTAGAAAAATTTAGTGAGATATATGTATAGAAATAGTTTTCATTTTAGAGTCTTCGTAAAAAATTTATCTAAATACATTACATTGCAATATTGCTGGAATTTTTGTTGCATTATAACGAAAAGCGGACATCTTAACATTGTTGGAATTTTGCAACAATGATTCAGCAATGTGTCGCAACTACCATGCAATATTACAATGTTTCAGTGAAATCATTCTGCAATGTTTCTGCAATCTTTCTGTGCTGTATGAGAATGCAATGAATTAATAATTCAGTTACAAGAAGCAACAAAATTTTCAGGAAATTCATACTGTAATAAGTTCCATATTATATCGATGTCAAGCTATTGCTGCGCAAGGATGACATTTCGAAATGCGTTATTATTAAGTGTGGGAAAAAGTTCGTGGCGTTTTTCCCGTTAGATGACATTAAAAAAACGCCATGAATTTTTTCCTACACCTAATATTAATTCTATTAATATTTTGCACAATGGAAAATCTATTATTTTCTGTTTTACACTTCAATATTTGTTTGTAAGTTTGTAATAAAGCATTTCTAGCTAAATTTCATATAAGATTTTTTCTTATTCCCACTTGTATGTAGAATATGCTTTTGCAGTTTGTCTATTAAATCCTAAAACACCCTGTATATTTTGAAATATTCTAAAATTTTTCATTCTATAATTTCTAAAGAAATATCGGAAACTTTTTCAAAGAACTACATGAAACACATTTCTAAAGTGCTAATAAAGTTTATATCCTTTCTGGAATTCTTTATATGTATATGCGTGAATTCTGAAATATTTTACAATTCTTTTTTACATTTCTTATTTATAATTTTATATATAATTTCACCATTTCATAGTTTCTAATAAAATCTTATAAAGGATCCTGTACAAAATATATGACCATGAAATGGATTCCAGCTAATTTGGCTGAATTTGTAATATGTTGTAGTTCTGATCAACAGTCCCCATGGGCACAAAATAAAATAATGAACAGTTTTTGTACATCAAATTCTGTCAAAACAGATTTGTGTCCAAATTGTGTGTGGAGATTTTTTTCACGATCAGAGCTACAACATATTACAAATTCAGTCATTAGTCAGAACCCATTTTCCGTATATTTTGTGCGGGATCTTTTATAAGATTTTATCAGAAACTATGAAATAGTGAAATTATATGTAAAATTGAGAAATTTTAAAATTGTAAAATATTTCAGAATTCACACATATATAAAGAATTCCAGAAAGGATATAAACTTTATTAGTACTTTAGAAATGTGTTCCAATTTGTATTTAAAAAAATCTAAAAAATTTTCTAAAAACTTACAAAGTTATTCAAATTTTGAAAAATTCAGAAGTTTACAAAAAAATTCTAAAAAAATTGTATAAAAATTCTAAAAAAAAAGTTACCTCGGATATTATAACAATATTTTATACAATCAGAGTATGATTTGATTTAAATGATCAAATTTTTTTACCACGATGTTTTAAGGTATGTCCAAAGGTAAATCCCTTGGGTCTATGTTCTTTGATCATGTACTTCGGTCTTGGACTTTTTGCCACTTCGAAGATGACACGACGACCTCCAAACGTATATGCTGGGTTTCGATATCTTGAAATACAATGATCTTTGTGACCGACAAGTGTCTTAAGACGATATTTAGGCCCTGGAGCTGTAAAATACATAATAAATTATGTATTAATAATTCTTATAAAATGGTTTTTGAATGTAAATACATCAAAAAGCAATAATGGCTATGACACATACTACTAAATTATTTATATAGTGTTATAATAATGTTTAATGTTTATAATAATGTTATAATAATGTTATAATAATGTTTATTTTTATCATGAGATTTAGTACTTTATTGGAATATTATATAAAGTTTGTTATATATGTTTGTTTTCACCTCCATATAATATCTTTATTTAAATTAGATGTGATGAATGCGTACTGATAAAGTGACATGTTATGGTGTTCTTTGCCTCTAACGTTTTTTTTTCATTTTTAGCAGTTCTGCGCTCCTTTTTTAATGGCATTTTTTTACTTGTATATTTGAAAATTTTATTTATGTATCATATATTACACATGTCATATTACTATAATTTTAATTCCATTCCAACGAAAAAACAATTGCTCATATAAATCATCTTAAAGCCCATGATGCAAGTAGACATGTGCCCGTATTCATAGTCAATCCTTGTACTTAAGGCTTCCTCAGGCTAGATAGCAGCCAACGAATTCGTAGAGTATCTAAAGATAAATTTAAGGAAACCTTAAATATAAGGCCTGACTATGAATACGAGTAATAATGTGTGTTTCTGCGCATATTTAGCTGCAACCAATCAGAGCTTAACATTTTTTCACCATTTTTTGGTGGATTTTGTCAATCAAAGAGATTTTATATATATATATAACAGGCAAAGCATAAGGTGTAAGTGGAAATGTTAGACAGTACAAAAGGAAAAAATACGGGATGGTCAAAGAGAATGGAGCGGATTCACCGAAAACCACCATGTTTAGTACACCGTTGAAGTGAATAGGAGATATAATAGGAACATACGATGCGCACACTAGTATTGTACTGCACTAGTATGTGGATGACATATGTATATACATACACACACATTCACATTTGCGAAAATGCACATGGCGGAATCCATCAGAGAAAAGTATCACTATCTGTTCTATTCTCCCTTGATTTTCTCTGGGGATGGCCATCTTTATTTTTATCTAATGTTGAGCCGCGCATAGAACTTTGAAAACTAAAAGAGGCGATATATTGCTCTCCTGAAATCTCCTCACCTAACAGTCAAAATCAACAGTGCGATTAAACAAGGATGGCCATCTTTAAAGTATCTATTATATAATAAAAGCCATATTTATAGTTAGAACTTATTCTTAAGAATAAGTTCACTTTAAGCATAGTCTTAAGATGCCCTTTAGGACTGCGTTCCAAAACTCTCTGAAGAAAATTTTACTCGAAATATATAGTACAAGTAACGTATACTAGCATATAGAGTAAAATCTTTTTCGAAGAGGAAGTTTTGGAACATAGTCTAGATTCATAGTCAAAAAAGAAGGCAGGATTTAAGTAACTCAAAGCAAGTACTCATAGCATACCTTGTTCAAAATTATTTTATTTGAGCTACATTCCAAAACTTCCTCTCTGAGGAAAATTTACTTGAAATATGTGTAACGTATACTATAGCATAGAGAGTAAAATCTTTCTCGAAAAGGGAGTTTTGGAATGTAGCCTTGGAAAAGTCTGAATGTGATTCATGAACACATCTAAGCATTTAATTGAGGCTAAAGTCCCATGAGATGTATTTATCGCGTATGGCGCGTAAGCAAAGAAGTAATCCGCTGTTGTGATTCGCGTTTTACTGATTATTGATTGGTTACGCGATACGCGGTTACGCGATAAATCTTATGGGACTGCAACTTGAGGCTATCTTGTTCATCATGAATTCATAGTTATTTTAAGATAGCCTTATTTCACGCATATATTGATAAACACGACGATCTTCGCGGAGATGTGTGCAAAAATGGAAGTAAGAATTACAACCTTCAATGATCTTGATTTTGATAAATTTTATCTATCAGATCATGATCCTAAACAAAATTCAAGAAGTTTTCGTCCATTCGACACTTCGGATAATGTTAATGCCAATGGTACTGTAATTTTCAAGTCTTATAACTCGAAAAGTACTTAATGAAAAAATATTTAGTTTATTATAGTGTTTTGCAAAACTCTTAAGGTAAGCTACAAGAACATGTAAAATGAGAGATTCCATTTAAAAAATTCATTCAAAGTGACTTTATCCTGACCTTGTCCTTAATAAAGCCACCCAAGGTCAAACCAATGGTACCATCTTATGTCCCCCTCGAAGTAAAACTTTTATTGGAAATATTTTCCTGTATCTTTTATATTTTACAAGATATTTCGATGCAAAAGTCGAAATGGAACACTCTGTATATGTATAAAAAATTTAAGTTATTTTTACTAGAGTGTAACCTTGACAAACATAGAATATAAGGAAGAACAATATATAATTGAAGGTGTGATATATAATATCATTGAAAGCATTGATGTTCATAAAAAATTATAATGATAGATAACGTAATATTTCATTTAATTTTATTGAAGCATTTCTAGTTTTCTATTTACAACATTTGTACAATCATCTTCCTTTTTTCTTGACTGCTCTCATTAAAATATTCTATCTGATTTAAATCTTCTATTTCATTATTTTCATTATTTTCAATCTGATCATTCTCTTCCTCTATCTCATTAAAGTAATTGTCATTACCTTCTTCCATTATAATAAAATTATGTAAAATGCAATATTTAATTAAATTATGCAAATGCATAATTAATTAAATCTAAGTTCTACATTTCTAAATATTTTTAGATAAAATAACTTTTCTTTTCCTTTTAGTAAGGCGTAAGTCATTTCTATCTTCAATCGAATAGAGCTTAACTTTTTATTATATCGTATTTGTTCTTGTGTTAAATGACCATTATCTTTAAATGGTATCATTAAAAAGGGACTTAATGGATAAGCGCTACCCTGATTAAATGATATTTTGCTGGAATTAAATTGTAATACATAATGTTTTGAAAGAGAGCTATTTCGGAAAACGGGGACATCATGAACTCTTCCTGGCACACCTATATATACATCTATAATTAATTTTTTGTTATTGCATACGCCTTGCAAAATAACACTATGAAAACTTTTTCTATTGTAATAATCCACTGAATTGTTATGTGGCTGCTATTATTTAAATATGGCAACCATCGATCGCACCAATTACTCCTGGTATTCCTTGAGAGCGATCTTGGAAGTCCTGCAAAAGAGAATTAGTCTAATATTTAAGTTGTAACCTAATATTTTATATCTTTTTTTTAGATGATATTCATATGGACCCACAGTACAATACAATTAGTGTTAAACAAATACGCAAAAAGAAAAATTAAATTTTGAATTTGGAATCCGAACATTAAAAAAAAATCATTATGGATCGAAATGAATTTACCAAATATAGTTATATAATAAATATCGAAGTCCTAGAAAATTTTAGAGACATGAAAAAACTTATTTAAAGATACATGATAATAATAAGATAAGTAGTACTGGAGGAAGTGCAATTTCATGGGAATATTATGATACCTTTTATAATATATTTGACAGCAATAAATCTGTTGCCATGAATAATGTACTGAGCAGTATGACAGAAAACAATGAAGTAATGAATCCAGATAGACAGAAATTGTCATTTCTTAGTCGAACGATTTTGAGTCTTGGAATTTAGTGGATAAAAAAATGCAGTTATCACATCATATAGTTCTGATGGAAAAAAGACTACTATTCGTGTTACATGTAAAATTTTAATATGTTTATCAGTATTATTAAGATCTTTTTAAATTGCCCTCAAGCATCAAATTATTATACTAATATTATATACATAATTCTATCGGGATTTTAAAATCCGACAAATCAATTCGCGCAATTTTTAATACATGTGCGGTACTGAATTTTTTAAGCACTTAAGATCCAGCTTCGACCATGTAAAGCATTTATTTCTTATTAGTTATTTATATATATAATATTATATATATAAGATTCTTTTATAGATAAGAAAACAAAGATAATATCGGCAAAAGAAACTATGATGAATTTAAAAAAGACTTTACAAGTTGAGAAAAACAAATTACGAGAAGCCAAAAAATACGTAAATCAATTAAAAAATTGGTACAGTTACAAATAGTAAAACGTAATAATATATTGTATTAATACATCTATCACAGAAAATTCCAAACAATCCAATAGACAATAGATTCCGGCAAAATCATTAACAGACGCAAAAGTAACACCAAGCAGGTCCTGCACAAGATCATTGATTATAGCGATGGGCAAAATATTACAGAAGTATTTCATTAAAATAAAGAAAAAAAAGGAAAGAAATAAAGATTAAAGATCTAACATGCAAAATGTTTTTTATAATTCTATTTTTGTACTTGCATATTGTTTATGTAATGATAAATATTTATTTTTTGTTTATACCTTATTTAGATATTGTTCATTACATTTTTGTGTATGCATTTTGCGTGTATGCAATTATTTTAATATATATAATTTCAATTCCATTTAAATATCAAGTTATATTTGTTTAAATTAGACTTGTAACATAAAGTACAATACTTATGTAATTATTATTTTATTTATATACACATGGAGATGTAAATATACATAAAAATATTACTCCAATATTTAGTTGATCATAATTTTATTTAAATACAATATTTTATATACTTTGTCTATCCATGATTACTTACTTTTGAAATAATATGGATTTCTGCCTCATTTGGCCACTTGACATATGTGCCCAACAATGAAGATAATGTTCTAATTACATTTGCATAATAGTGTACTGTACCAGGAACTATGTCAAACCTATCTCCAACTGCCAAAAATAATTCTGCTTTTGCTAATATCCAAACTGTCAATGCTACTTGTTTTTATAACAGAATAACATAATATTCTTTTTCATTCATATGCTGTCCAATAATGTTCACAAGCTGCTATAAATTATAAATTAACATCAATATAATTATAGTACAAATAAGTTTCCGCCGTTTTTTATAAAAAATTAAGTATTTATTGTGAAAGAACGGTACATAATGTTTTATTCAAAGTAATGGCCATCGCTAGCCACTACTTTTTCCCATCTTTCTGGTAGCATGTGGATACCGCGTCGGAAGAACGCTTCATGTATTGAGTCTATCCAATCATCGATACAATTTTTAGTATCTTCATATGATGTAAAGTGCTGTTCTCTGAACATGCGTCATCGATCGGAACAAGTGGTAGTCGGAAGGAGCAATGTCTGGAGAATACGGTGGATGGCGTAGAACTTCCCATTTGAGTATTTCTAAGTAGGTTTTGACCGCCGCAACTGTGGTCGAGCATTATCATGCAGGAGAATAATTTTGTCATGCCTGGAGTAGTAGTGGGCGCGTTTTTCCTTGAGTGCTCGGCTCAATCTCATCAATTGTTCGGTAGAGAGCCCCAGTAATGGGCTCGTTCGGTTTGAGCAACTCATAATACACGACACCAAGCTAATCCCATCAAATACACAACATGAGTTTTTTTCCATGAATATTGGCTGTCGATGTTGAAGCATGGCCAAGTCCCCATGATTTCTTCTTCTTTGGGTTATCGTAGTGGATCCATTTTTCATCATCAGTGACTATACGATACAAAAAACTCTTTCGTTTATGCCTGGCAAGCAGCATTTCACATGTGAAAAATCAACGTTCAACGTTTCTCGACTTCAGTTCATATGGAACCCAATTTCCTTGCTTTTGAATCATTCCCAACGATTTCAAACGATATGAAATTGTTTGTTGAGTCACTCCTAATGTAAGTGCAAGTTCTTTTTGCGTTTGGCACGAATCTTCATCCAATTATGCTTCCAATTCCGCGTCTTCGTACACTTTCGGCCTTCCGCTATGTTCTTTGTCTTCGACGTCAAATTCACCATTCTTAAACTTTTGAAATCACTCACAACTTCTCTCACTTAAGGCAGCATCACCATATGCTTCTACAAGCAATCTACGAGCTTCAGCTGCAGATTTCTTCAAATTAAAGAAGTAAATCAAAAGTTCCCGCAAATGACGCTTATTCGGCTCAAAACTCGACATTTTCGTACAAAAAAAAATATATGATGCTGATACAAAATCGCTAATATTTCAAGGTTATGATGTTGCCGGATGTCTTACGATGTCGTTTTACATCAAACAATTTTAACTATAGTTTATTAATGGCGCCGTCTTTTGTAAACGGCGGAAACTTATTTGTACTCCCAATATATATATATATAATTATTATAGTTATTAAATAATAACTATAAAAAATATATTTTTTTGTAGCTTTTAGGGGATATAATAACAATACCACAATCAACAATTTCACGAATTGTATTTAGAGTGTCCACTTTATTAGCTAGCTACATTAATCAATATATAAAAATGTCGTTATCACAAGAATCATGTTTTAAAAATAAACGATTATTTAAGGAACTTGGATATGAT
>NW_017259186.1:118549-135627 GCF_001594045.1 Atta colombica
TATACAAAAGGATACTTTTCTTTGAATGTTCAGGCATATAATGTGTATAAATAATTTAGTAGCATTTTTCATTGGCAGAACTGGTGCACACTCAGTGCATTTTAAAACTTTTATATACAACTCGATATAAAGATATATACTTAATATAATAAAAATATAGAAATGAGTTAAACCGCGAAATTCT
The DNA here is from genome assembly GCF_001594045.1 of Atta colombica. Taxonomy (NCBI): domain Eukaryota; kingdom Metazoa; phylum Arthropoda; class Insecta; order Hymenoptera; family Formicidae; genus Atta; species Atta colombica. Next base: position 118,734 of record NW_017259186.1, read on the forward strand.
CAATACATTTTTTTGTGATATTTTATAAAATATAGGATGCATCCAGAAGCTCGATCGTTCACTGAGCGTTCAATAAGCTCTTGTACCTATTTGATCTATACTTTGTCAATTGAGATCTCACTTTTATATTCATTACATTAGTGTACAATGTGTACTTTAATGTGCACTGAGTACGCACCAATTCTGCTAAAAACTATAAGAAAATATTTCATATAAAAGAATATATACAAAACAAAAACTATCTAATATTCTCATCTCATTTTCTCTTTGTAGATTGTTGTTGTGCCAAAGAAGAAATTTTAGATATCGTTCCTGATGGCCAAGAAGTGAACAAAATGATCGAATTTTTCAAAATTCTCGCATATATATGCGATATAGGTGAATTAGATGGAATGTTAGTTGGAGACGCTGGTTATCCCATCTGTTTTATTACACTGATTGGTAATCCTACAACGGATAAAGAAATAAGGTTTGATACATTTTATAACTATTTATTTTATAACTGCAATTAAAAATTCTTCACGCGCGCGCGCGCGCGTATGTGTATATGTGTCATTAATAAACATGATACAATTATACAAAAATTATATGTTTCGCGGGTTTCCTCCATGTCCAGATTCATTCTTGGAATGCCAATGTTTCATGAAACTTGCAGTCCACTTCATTAGGACGAGGAGCAGGAAAGAAGAAAATCGTGGGGGAGAGGAGGTGGGAGAAATCGGTCAGTCTTTCATAACCAGGAGTTTTCCATATTTTATTTATGTTGCAGCCATTATCTCTATTTAGATTGTTAGGATGTTTTTGTACTTCTATGGCTTCTCTATACTTTCTTAGAAAGTATGATATAATGTTGGCTATTGTGGTCGTTTTGTCGTAGTATTTGATGTCCTATTTCGATGTTGTGTTCTGATAATGCTGATTGCATGACGTGTTTTAGCTTGACATCACACTAGTATTCTTTTACCCATAGGTTGATCATTCTCCTGGATTATTTCTCCAATGTATGCTTATAATATTTGCCCATAGGAACAAGATATTTTATATACTCCTACAGAGCTAAGTGGAGGTCTTTGATCTTTAGGATTTCCTATCTTTCGGTGGTTTAAAGATACTTCGCATTTGTTTAATATCCTGCCAATCCAATCTATTATTCCTTTGATAAATGGGAGAATAGATAGACCAAAGACCTGACAGGGACATTATCGTGCTTCCAGCCGATAAAAGCAACGACAGTCGTCATGAATACATCAGACTATAAGAAAAAGATGAAAAATCTTCTGGACAAAGCATACAAAAAGCTTCACAAAGATCCAAGTAAACATTCGCGCAAAACAAAATCCTGGTGGAAAAATGTAACATTCCCAGTAAAATCAAATCAACATTAAAACCTACAAATCCTCTTCCATCAAAATTATAAGGTATATACTAAAAGTATACACAAACCAAACATCCGCCTCAGATGATTGTCAGCGCCATATACTCCCCGACATACAACTTACTTCGCTTCCTAGCACAAATATTACAACCCCTGGAAAATTCGAATCACACATAATTAACTCAAAGGACTTCATACAAAAAATTCGATTACATTCCACAGATCTGCTTGTAAATTTCAACGTAAAATTCCTTTTCACACAAGTTCCAATAAAAGATACATTAAACATAATAAAGGCCTCACATAAAATCCCCTCCGACCTCATCCTGCTAATAGAGCACTGCTTAATAACCACTTACCCCTGTAGCAATCAATTTTATAAACAAAGAGTAATGGGCTCTTCTATTTCTCTTGTAATCGCCAACATCTTCATGAAGCATTTTGAGAAAGAGGCTCTCAGAAAAACACTCAAAAAAATAGAAGTTTGGTTCCATTATGTAAACGACACATTCATCATGATAAGAGGTTTTCGCATGCTCCAAATTCAGGCAGCACTTGGATAAGATGGCGGTTGGAGCAGTTGCATTCATGTGCTCCAATGTTCAGTTCAGGATTTAGAACAAATAAGCATGTCACCTAATCCGTGAGACCACTCGAATGGATCGGACATGTGCCTCGTTTCGTTTCGGATATTTTGTGTTACCTCGATTATTTGAAAAGCGTTTTTATACAAAATAAATGCATTTTTAATAAATATAAACATTATAAATTAAAATGTCAAGACTTTTTTTTAAAAAACGAGCAAATATAGTTAACTATAATAATAAAATTCGTCTTTTATTACATTCGTATAACGCTATAAATTTCAAATGTTTCAACTTATAAAGTCTTCATCATTGATAATAATGAAAATGTATTTATGTAACCCCATACACGTATGCGCATCTACTTCCGCGCTGACTCTCAGCTGACTCTTAGTCTTAATCTTATTGTTATTTAATATTCTAGTAATATTTCAGGATTACTTTCGTATGTAAATAACTAGCCATGCTATAAAATTTAGATGACGTTGTGAATTAGTTATACGTAAATTTTAATATATTTTAGTATTATTTTGTTAGTATATATTTTAGTATTTTGTAAGAACGATAATAACAATGATAAACGATTCTGTTTTACTATCTCATGAACAAAACTCTTAGATAAAATTTCAGTAGCTGGTTTCAGTAGTAACTGCACGAATGGAAATGTGCGGATTTTTTTCTAAATGTGCTAAGATCGTAAGAGTATTGCTTGCAATTGTAGTTGAATGCGGTTTGTTCCTTTTCTTTTTTTCAAATTTTCCCTAATTTCTTAAATTCTTTTTAATATTATAACTTACACAACATGAACGTCCATAGGATGTCTTATTCGGACATTTAACGTCCAGACGACATTCCAAAAATGTCCCAATGACGTCTGGCGGATGTCTTTTGAACGTATAATGTACCTTTAGACGTCCAGTCTCGATAGAATGTAAAATGGACTTTTTATGAATGTTATTTGAATATATCCTAATAAGAAATGATAATGGAATAAATATCGAACCGATGTTAATTTCATTGATTGAAAAATTGTATTGAAAATGAAAAAAATGGTTTAAAAAATTGGAATTCTGTTAACTGAATTGCCGGAAAATTGTTGGAAATTAAAGATTTATACGATAAAAGTGATATCTCTTAAACTCGATATAATAAATTAAAGTATAATTAGTAAAATACACATTTCTATTTTTCATACTGTTTCTGAAAAAGGCTAACCTTTGAAAGACATTCTCTATTGTAATTATTAATTTCGTTTATTATTAGGTGTACAACTTTGCTTCCGCCGTTTTTTTTCCGAAATTCGAGGCTTTATTGTAAAAAACTGGTTATATATTTATGATTCAAAGTATTGTCCATCGCTGGCCACTACTTTCTCCCATCTTTCAGATAGCGTACGAATCCCGCGTCGAAAAAACTGGTCATCTTTTGAGGCTATCAACGAATCGATCCAATTTTTTACTTCTTCATAAGACCGGAAGTGCTGGTCAGCCGTGTGCCATTGATCGAAACAAGTGATAGGGATAGTCAGAGGGAGCAACGTCTGGAGAATACGGGGCGGGTGGGATAGGACTTCCCATTTCAACGTTTCCAAGTATATCTTGACCACTTTCGCAACATGGAGTCGAGCATTGTCATGCTGCAAAATCACTTTATCGTGTCTCTCGTTATATTGCGGCCGTTTGTCTTTCAATGCTCGGCTCAAACGCATCAATTGCGTTCGATACCGATCGCCTGTGATTGTTGCAGTCGATTTTAACAATTCATAATACACTACGCCGAGCTGGTCTCACCAAATACAGAGCATGACTTTGGACGTCAAAATCACCGTTCTTGAAACCACTCACGACACGTTCTTTCACTAATAGCGGCCTCACCATAGTATTTGATAGTATAAGTATTTGAGAGCATTCGATGCCTCAGCCGCATATTTCTTCATATTGAAGCAAAAAATTAAAACCTCCCGCAAATGACAAGAATTTGGCTCGTAAACTGACATTTTCAATTGAGAATAACTTTATGATGCAGACACAAATCGACTAATGTTTCTATGGGGTTATGTTGATAGATGCCCAAGTTTATTGTATGACGTCTATGATCTATTTATTTCGACCACCACTTACCGCTAAAGCCATCTATAGGAAAACGGCGGAAGCAAAATTGTAACCTAATAATTATATACATTTTTACTTAATATCTAATGTAATGACCCAATTATGTAATTATTATAAAATAAAATTAATTAATTACTTAAATTAATCTTATATAGACATTTTGTACTATAATTATGATTGTATATCCACTATATCGCTATATTGACTCAATAATGACAATAATAGTAATACTAATAATAATAATAATAATAATAATGATATTAATTATTATAATAATAATATTCAATGCTTATATGGATATATTATATATATAGCGGACATTCCCGGAACATACAGACGCCCTCTAGACATTTAATAGATGTCCTTAGGACATCTTCAAAATGTCTTATTTAATGTAGAAAAACATATCAAAGCTCAAATCTCAAATGTATGTTCATGATGTGTATCAGAAATATATTATAAGAAATATATAAACATACATACATATACATAAACATACATAAACATACATACATAATATTGAATTTTGTGATTCAGTCCCTTTCGAATGTTTTATACTCCTACTATAGACTGTTCTACTACAGCTATGCTAAAAGCGGAACGTCTTTATGGATGTCTTATGATTCAGAGTATTAAGACATAAGCAGAACATTTGAAGACATACAACGGACGTCCAAAGGACATGTATTGTGTGGAAAAACATTGCACATGATGTCTCTGTAGGTACCCCTTATGGCATACAGAATTGCAGCTTCACATGCAGTCCTTTTATATTCACTGAATATTAACAGCATATCAATACTTTCTCATAGAAATACATTTTCGACAAACTGAGACTAAATTATAATTCACTCTAACGACAGATAAACAATAAGATTGAACACAAGAACTGTTGAAAGAGCGTTCAAGCTACACTATACTACAAGTTATATTAATATTTTTTCTACGTACATACTACATACACGTGTATGATAAATTGTGAACTATATTCCGGAATATTACGAATTCCGAAATGGCTACATCTGTTCCTTACTTTGACTATAAGATCATCTCAAGGTCATAATATAACAGGTCATTGAACTCGTCTTGAGTCAGTTACAATATTATGAAGTAAAAAAAAATGTATAGTACCATTTAAAAAAATTAAGATGACCTTCTTTTTTCCTAAAAGAGAATATTTTTCAAATTTTTAATATATATTGCAATTTGTAGTCGATTGCAAACTGATTAATTTATTAAATATATTGTTTGTAGTCGATTGAAAACTGATTAACTTTTGATAATGAAAATAATTTTTGTCAGATCATCGAAAGTGCCGAAAAAATTGTGATCACAATTACGGACACCCTGTATATTATTTCATACGTTATTCATTAATATTACAATGTATATTATAAGCGTAGTTGATATATTAGTTATAAAAATAGTTTTATATATAGGTATTCCTTTATTTACGACTACTTCGACTTAAGAATTTTTTAACTTACGAACAGTATGTTATTATAATTAAAAATGAGTTAGCAGATTATATCGAAATTGATTAATCATTTGCTATTATAATCAATAATCCAAGTTAAATATTAATTTTATGATACTAAATATTGCATCAAAAGTTATTTTTTATGAAAAATAGTATTAGGTGAACAACTTTGCTTCCGCCGTTTTCCTATAGATGGCTTTAGCGGTAAGTGATGATCGAAATAAATAGATCATAGATGTCATACAATAAACTTGGGCATCTGTCAACATAACCCCATAGAAACATTAATCGATTTGTATCTGCATCATAAAGTTATTCTCGATTGAAAATGTCAGTTTACGAGCCAAATTCTCGTCATTTGCGGGAGGTTTTAATTTTTTGTTTCAATATGAAAAAATCTGCGGCTGAGGCTCTCAAATACTTATGGTGAGGCCGCTATTAGTGAAAGAACGTGTCGTGAGTGGTTTCAACGCTTCAAGAACGGTGATTTTGACGTCGAAGACCGGCATAGCGGTGGAAGAGAGAAGGTTTTCGAAGATGCAGAATTGGAGACATTACTTGAGCAAGACTCGTGTCAAAATCAAGAAGAATTGGTACGATCATTGGGAATGACTCAACAAACCATGTCAAAACGCCTCAAAGCCATGGGAATGATTCAGAAGCAAGGAAATTGGGTGCCGTATGAATTGAAGCCGAGAGATGTTGAATGGCGTTTGTTTGCTTGTGAACAGCTGCTTGAAAGGCAAAGACGGAAGGGATTTCTGCATCGCATTGTGACTGGGGACGAAAAATGGGTTCATTATGATAATCCCAAGCTCAGAAAATCATGGGGAGTTCCCGGCCATGCTTCCACGTCGACGGCCAAACCGAATATTCACGGCTCCAAGGTCATGCTCTGTATTTGGTGGAACCAGCTCGGCGTAGTGTATTATGAACTGTTAAAACCGACTGAAACAATCACAGGCGATCGGTATCGAATGCAATTGATGCGTTTGAGCCGAGCATTGAAAGACAAACGACCGCAATACAACGAGAGACACGATAAAATGATTTTGCAGCATGACAATGCTCGACCCCATGTTGCGAAAGTGGTCAAGACATACTTGGAAACGTTGAAATGGGAAGTCCTACCCCACCCGCCGTATTCTCCAGATGTTGCTCCCTCTGACTATCACTTGTTTCAACAATGGCACCCGGCCTGGCTGACCAGCACTTCCGGTCTTATGAAGAAGTAAAAAATTGGATCGATTCGTGGATAGCCTCAAAAGATGACCAGTTTTTTCGACGCGGGATTCGTACGCTACCCGAAAGATGGGAGAAAGTAGTGGTCAGCGATAGACAATACTTTGAATCATAAATGTATAACCAATTTTTTACAATAAAGCCTCGAATTTCGGAAAAAAAACGGCGGAAGCAAAGTTATATACCTAATAGGTTTTACTTATTGACATAATATTATAAAAATGTATCTTTTGACATATACTATTATTATTGTAAAATAATTAGGATATGAAGATATTTTATAATAAAAATTATTACACATAGTTGACAAAAAACATTAATTTATTACTTTAATATCTTATTTTATATTATTTCACTTTAAACATAATATTATCATAAATATATTATTGCAAACAGCTTTGACGACGTAATTATCTTTTATAAACATAACATCTTTTGTCACATATCTTTTTTGCAACTTATTTTTATAAGTATTTTGATTTGAAAATTCCTTAAGATATACACACATACCTACTTGGGTTATATATTATTGCATACATATAAACTTAATTACATAACTGTAGTATGTTTAAATTATACTAAAAAAATTTAATTAAACTAAAAAATATATATATATAAAAATACAGAACATAAAATAATCTAGAAGGTTGTAGAAAAATTATTATTAACACAATAATATTCATGTAATATGTCCCAGGTAGCTAATTTCTTAAATGGCATCTAATGATATTTTAACAATATTTAACGAATTTTAACAGTATAACGGAAAGTACAATAACATCAACTTGTTATCTAGGATAAATAACTCTTTAAAACTCTTGTAGAGATAAATAACTCTTTTTTGTTTTAAAGAACGTGTTTATTTTAATTTTTCATTATCCAATATGTTAGTTATTTTTTTTATTGGTTGTTCTTCTCCACTATACATTGTTAACGTATCATCCTTCTTCATAGAAAATAAATCTGTAAAGCGAACAACATATATATGTATATTGTATATATAAACTATATATATATATATATAAACTCTCTCTCTCTCTCTCTCTCTCTCTCTCTCTCTCTCTCTCCCTCTATCTTTTTGAGCGAAATATGACTCAAAGAGACTGAAAATTGAACCAGTCTTAAAAAAAAAGTAAAAATACTATCATTCTTGTTCAAGAGTGGCAGATTTTCACTTTTTTGGAATGAGACATCATTCTTTTAAAGTGAGATATTACTTCAAAAGAATGAATGTCTCATTCCAAAATAGTGAAAAACCTGCCACTCTTAAAAAAGAATGATAATATTTTCACTTGTTTTTCAAGACTGGTTCAATTTTCAATCTCTTCGAGTCAGATTTCATTCCGAGATTTAGAGAGCCCACACACTTTGCACAAACACAATATACAACATACAACACAATATACAATATACACATAATATACATAAGTAATAATAAGTATCTTGCACAATTTCTATATTGTGTGTATACAATCTTCATTATCCAAATCCAATTCTATACTTTGATTATCACCGGTAACTATTACTTGAAACATTAAGTCTCGATTAACTAAAATATATTATTATATAAATAACACAATTATATTAATTTTATAAAAAAACTTAGTATTATAAATAAGATTGTCATTGCACATCATTGATTTCTGTGTCAAATATATTTGATTTAAATGAAACAGGTGTTGTCTTCATAAGATGTGGTGCTATATTAAAAATATCAAGATCAATCTCGAGATCAATATTTACTTGTACTTGTGGTGGTCTCCCACTAGTTACCAAATATGATTGCTTTTCTCTTGTTGATCATCAGTGATAATAATAAAGAAAACGTATTTATGTAACCCCTTTCAATTATGGATCGAAATAAGTATCAAGGCAGAAGTTGAAAATCCATAATTGTAAAATTATGTTTAATTGGTTCTTCGGTCAAGAACCAGCTCAGTCAACAATTTCATAAAACGTCATTTCGAACGAGGATTTCTTTCTTCTCAATGACTATCCTGTATTTTGTACAATTAAATATCAGTTTCTGATTAAAAAATTATTATATTTAATTCAATATTGATGAAAATTTATTTTTTACTTACGTTAATTTATATAGAATAGTCAATCCGTAATATCTTAATACAGAAATAACTAAATAAGATTAGCTTAGAATGATAATGTTTATTATGTATCATATGTTAGTTCGTTGACATTGGATGGGATTACATAAATACATTTTCTTTATTATCAATGATGAAGACTTTATAAGTCGAAACATTTGAAATTTATAGCGTTATACGAATGTAATAAAAGACGAATTTTATTATTATAGTTAACTATATTTGCTCGTTTTTTAAAAAAAAGTCTTGACATTTTAATTTATAATGTTTATATTTATTAAAAATGCATTTATTTTGTATAAAAACGCTTTTCAAATAATCGAGGTAACACAAAATAACCGAAACGAAACGAGGCATATGTCCAACCCGTAGTCTCACGGATTAGATTATGTGACATGCTCACTTATTCTAAATCCGTTCACTGAACATTGGCGCACATGAATGCAACTACTCCAACCGCCTTACCTATGATCCAAATGCTCTCTGGGTTAATTTGGAGCATGCGAACAAACCTTAGATATAGCAAAAGTGCTAGTGCATATATATAACCATAAAGCATGGGTTATACATATAAAAGATGTTATAAAAAAACTTTATCATGAATTCAATGTTCCTATTGGAGGAACTAATTATATATATTATATATAAACAGCCGAATTAAAAATAAGCATAGTCTTAAATATGTCTTTGTCAAATCGATCTCAATCAAATAAGATTTACTTAAGCAAAACCTTCTTCACAAAGATCGTCTTATTTTATGAAATAATATTCAAGATGGTCTTGATTGAATAAGACCTTATTGATCAAGATGATCTTGAATGCGTTCCATTTCTTGCATGATATGCATAGAAACATAGAAGTTCGTTCCGTTTCTCTTCATGCACACTCGCTGCATGCATGACCTATTGCATGAGCCCGCCTCTTCCGGTGCACAAGACCGTGTAAAGTGCCTCATCTCTCGAGCAATTCATGCAGCTTATGCATTCAACATATTTTAGCGCGAAACTGAAATCATGGATGGTTCAGCTGAGGTGAGTGTATTCAAAATCATGTAAGGATTAAAGATACGTAAGTAGAGTACTCAGAATATCCAAAAATTTTTTAATTTAACATTTCATATATACATATTGTATATTACATAATATATATAGGGTATAATACTGGTATTATCGAAAAATTATGCGTATACTGATATTATGAAAATTTCGGTTAAATATCGGTATTTAACATCCAATACTGATATAACTGGATCTCGGTTTTGCGTATACCGCTATAGAATATCGGTTTTTAATCCCTGATTTATATAATACTAAAAAATTAATATATTGACATATTACCGCTATTTTTCATATCGTTTTAAATTCCTAAATATAAAATAGTAGATTATGATAGAGGTATGAGATTAAGTTTACATTAGTTATATATATAGTCCTTACAAGATAGGTAGAGAAAAGTAAAAATAACGAATTTTAAGGATGTTTTGTATAATTGTATATTGATGTATGTATAATTGTAGCAAAAAGTTTCTGAAATTTGATTTTGATGAATATGTACTGTTTTCATATGATTTGAATAAGAAAGATTGTATACAGAATCTTATCATTTACTCATAATTAAAATGCAGAAGTGTACTTTTGAATTTCTATGCTAATTATTTCTGAAAAAAATGAAAAATTTTTGACAGTATCTCAAATCTAACCTTAAAATCTTTATATTTTAAACTTTTATAACTTCAAGTTGTTTCACAGTGAATCGATTTTGTTATAAGTGTCTGAACATATGTAAGAATAAAATTTTTGTTAAATTTCTAATATTTTAGAAATACATATTAAACATTCTTTTTGAACATTTTGGTAATACGTTTTATTTTTCTTTTCCTAGAATAAGATTGTGCTGCTCAAAAAATATAAATCTTCTTCTTTTATCAAAAAAGAAAATGTAACAGTAATTATTGAATGCATTTATAATTCAGTCAATTTTAAATTATCGTCCATATTCACTGCATGAATTCACTATGAATTCGTTCCGTTACTAAAATCGCATGGAATGTATTAAAGAAACGGAACGTACTCTCCATGCCATGTACTAAATACTCATGCGCTTCATACAAGAAACGGAACGCACCTTTTAAATGTTGCCTTGAGTTTTGACTATAGCTTTCGACAATGCAAATCTGAGGAGTTGAGGAGTACTCTTTTTCTACAGTGCACGTGACATATGCTATAATATAAGAGCACTCCGACATCTCAGATTTTGCATTACCGAATGCAGTTTTATGAATATGGACCTAAGAGTACAAACAACAGATTATGAATGAGGCAAAATCGGAAACGCAATGCAAAACGAGCGCATTTTCAAATGTGAAATGTAAAATTGAAATTGTACAGTTCGTAGCAGGAATGTCTGGGTTTCGATTTTAGAGGTCCACGTTTTATTCTTAATTATTTTTACATTCATGTTAAAAATCTGATACGACCAGATGTTACGTCAGCGATCATAAATGTATCGTATTTGTGAATTATGTTTTGACAACCGGCCAATGTAATCTCAGTTTTAATCAGTGAAATCTCTCTCTATCAGATAACCTAGTAATTAGGTGAAGACATTTCAATATTTCTCCATTCGAAGAAAGACAGCAAAAGTTTTTCTCTCCCTGCACAAATGTCGATATGTCGATTGTAAATTAACTTTGCTAAGTCAGGCCTTTAGAGTCACTTTTGTACAAACATCCAATGTCGATTTTAGAACGTCTAATGCGCTCATAAAATTGGAATCATTTTGTCCTTGTTTAATTATATTATAGTTAAATAAGGACGAATGCTGTTCATGAATGTGTAGACATGAATCAGATTACTGCCTATAAGAATAATATATAATCTATTTTTTTAAATAGTCGACTTAAGTCGACTTTAAGTCAAAAAACACAAAATATTGCACAAAATATTCGTGAGATGTACGCGTACGTGATTGTGCACGATGCAGCATACAACAGCTAATAAGTGGCAATTGCAGAAATAGCGGCCGGGAGTCTGTTAATAATTAAAAAATAGAATTAATAATATAAAAGATTTATTATTAAAGATTTGGGAACATCAGTGCAACTATGGTAATGTATTTTTGTATAAAATATTATTTATGTATTTAATTATTAATTGAAAGACATTTAATTAAAGATATTTTAAAATTGGAATAACGCGTATATAGTTAGAGCTGGATTGTGTAAATTAATTATTTATGATTAAATAACTAGAAAACCTGAAAATACCCAAACAATTTTCTGAATTCGAAACATCAACGAAATCGACAAACTTTACTTTATTACAATTCAGATCATGAAGTAGCCTCTCAGCCGGTTTTATTTTCAAATATTGATGACTCAATCGATGGTCCATCATGTTCAGCTTTCGAAGAGCTTGAGATTGAAGATGGCATGATAGAGAGATCAATCACAATATTCAGCTTTATTAGAAACTGATATTTATATTAATTACAATGACAATACCAGTAATTCATCATCAGAGACAAGCAACGACGAATTTCAAATCAATTCTGCAAGAAAATGTACATTTGCTTTTGATAGATGAACTGTGCAATTGAGCAAATGAATTTCAAATTAATCCAAATGCATTAACCTCATTACAAGTTCTTTCAAGATATGAGCATGACGATTTATCTCGGGATGCATGAACACTTTTGAATACCCCAAGACCAGATGATATTAAAACCTTTCCAAAGGTCAGTATGTTCACTACTTATTTTATTAAAGCACTTATATCGGTAATCCTTTTCATGCTTTCGATTATTGTGATGTAATTTATTTGGACTTAAATTGATGGCAATTTCGAAAAGCTCAAAGAATCAGCTTTGGCCGATTTTAGACAGAATTTCTGGTTTGCATCATTTGCATCATTTATCATCGGTGTTTATCGGTGTTTATGGCTACCAGAAAGCTTGCCTAATTTCTTCAATCATTTGTGGATGAATATCTAAATTTAAAAAACAATGGATTCTCAATCAACAAACAGCCCCTGCAAATCAATATTTGTGCTTATCTGTGATGCTCCTGCTTGAGCATATGCACAAAATCGCATAATGGACACTTTGCCTGTGAAAAATGCACTGTCAGGGGTGAAAGAATAAACAGGCGAATGACTTTTTTGGATACACTTCTGCTCCACTTTGAACCGATATTGATTTCATTAACAGGTCGCAACCAGAACATCATCTTCAAGGTATTTTCGCATTTAAATTGATTTCAGTTCCATTGATAAGTCATTTTCCTATAGACTACATGCATAATTCCTGTCTTGGTATAAATAAGCAATTTCTAAAGTTGTGGATAGATAGGTCGAAAACTTCCAGAGCCCAAGTTCATCTTAATATTTTGTCAGATGCACTGACAAATGTGTCAAAGTATATTCCAACAGTACATTCTCGCCAGACTGCCAACAGCTTTGTAAGTTTAGATGAAGCTAATTATTTCATAATATTTTAAAATCTTTTATGATTAATTGTATGTACTTTTGTTTGTTGTGCAGTAAACTCTACTTCGCAATAAATCAATGATTCGAAAAGTATGAAAAATAATGATCTCATATCATTAACAGTGCCACATATGTACCTCCTATTTGTAACTTTATTTAAATTTCTGTAGAAAGGCAACAAAAGTTTATGATAAAAATTCCCGGCATCTCATCTATCAGCCCTGGGAAAGCCAATGGATCATCATTAGGAGCGACACGATGAATCACATCACTTGTCTGATATATAAGATTGGTAGCCCTGTATCCATAATCTCACAGTTTATATCAATGTATATACACAATATCAAAACTTATTAGGAAAAAATGAATCTATTACCTATATCTTTAAAATTTACAATTACAATCTGTATACTGCTGTTTCTGTGATATTGCTAAATAGGAATAGAAGTAAATTATAAGGACTTTCAATAGCATTTCCCAATGCTTATATTTATTAAAATTTATATTTATTAAAACTTTCTAGAAATTTGTCCAAGTTTATACTTACTAGATTTAAGCATTTGAAGAAGCTGAGACAAATCCTTCTCTTAAGGAGTGTTTCTCTTTTGAGAACACAAATTAGACCACAAATTGACTGTGCTCGAGGTTCATTGGATAAGTCTGTTCTAAAATGAACTAATGAGCGGTGAGCACATCTATGTTGATTTATGCTTTCAAAAGGAAAACCAATAAAACTATATTAACTTCTATGATTTTAAGATTCGGTTTCACAATATATTATTTTAATTACTAAATTACTAATTTATTAGTAATAAACATTTTGTTCTATAATACTAGAAAAGGAAAAGATTATTATTTACACGTTAAGTTACAAAATAATATAAACAATAATAAACAAAGAGCCATACGCTGTCTTTATTGCGAAATATCTCGATTCGAATTTGTTAACAATTGGTCTCACAGACATTTCGACCATTATTTGATATCATCATCAGTATGAAACATAAATCGATTTAAAATAATAGTTAATAATAATTTCTTAACAATGAAATATAAGAAAATTACGATGCATGGATATATAAACTTGATTTTTTTTATTCTTCCTTACAGTGATTTGTTTGATCCAAGGTTTACAACATTTAAATTTGTTATGAATGACATCGTTCTATCTTCATTTATCCTAAATATGATCGTCTTAATGTACAGGAATTCTGATTAACAACTCAATTGGGTTAGATCCTTCTTATATGAAGCATACATATTAATAAGATATTTGATTTTCAGACTGACCTGATTCATTACGGTTCGACGATATAGAAAATGAATCCTCAATGAGAAATCATAATAATTGCTGTGATAAGCAAATAATTTCTTACAGAGGAACATTACTGATTTGTTAATAGTTCATCTCTTTAATGTGTCTTTCTTAATATTATATTTTTATGTTGTATTTTATATTGTATTTTTAAACAAAAATACATAAAAATATATATAAATTATTTTAAGTGCACATCACAAACTCATTCTCCTGTTCCTATAATAATAAATAATAAAAATAGCCAGTGCTGGTAATGGTTATTGTAACAGATAGACTTGATTTTATTAAAATATTAATAGTTATTAATGCTAATTCAATTTATATATTATTAATTTTTATGTTGCAATTTCTTCATATCATTACAGACGAATGCAGAGACTATATCTGTAACTGAAAAGATTGTAACTGAAAAAATTGTGACAAATGTAATGCTATTGAAGCTCTACTAAAAGAGGGGAATGGAGGTTATAGCACAAGATCTGTTTGTGCCTCCATTGCCTCTAATGACGCTGAAACAGTTTTTGCAGTGTGAAAATCAGTTGGAAGTAAATATCAACATGAGAAAACAATTTGTAAGTATATTCATGTTGTCATATTTACTAAATATTACTTTAAATGCTTGTATTATCCGTTAGGAAAATTGTGTTTTCTCAGAAATTTATTCGCCATCTTATAATAATACTTTTAAATTTCGCCATTTAATTTCTCATGTATCATCAAGTACTTTTTTTTATTTATATGTATTAAATTTGGTAATTTTATATTGAGCATCATTGAAAAAGATTTGATATAACATTAAAGTATGACAATGCAAATAGAAAATTAAGTGGCAAAATTGCTACATAAAAAGATGTATGATGATCGGTACTAAATTAACCATCGACTAAATTCATTTTCGCTGTCTTATATACATTTCTTCCATTCATAATATTCCATTTGTGTATATTTTTTGTAACTATATTACAGGAACATGTCGAATCAGAAGTTCGACGGGTAAACAGTTTATTAGAAATACTTTATCACAAATTATCTCTAATGAAATAGTCACTCAAATATCATGGACAGGTCAGAAGAGTGATGTAAGCTTTAAATCTACATCCATATCCAACTAATAATCGGTAACATTTATTCCATTATACCTACTTTCCCATAACAACAAGGTTTAAAACATTTTTGTGAAATTGGAAACATAGCCTTTTACATGCAATCTTCGTAGCATCCATGAAATTCATCATAAATATTATTTAAAAATATCGATGAGTTACACATAATTAGTTAAACATAATACTACATATCAAAGTATAAAGGCCCCTATATAGATAATTTTAACAAGTGTGAATTATATAAATGCGAAAATTATATTCAAAATTAGATTGAGATGTCTATTGTTTCTGATATCAGATAAATGTTCAACTAATACATTCTAGTCATCTTAAGCCTCATGCTAACAGATAATTTTGGAACGTATAGCTTGGTTGCCCATACTAAGGCTATAATATGCAGAGTATTCGCATCCACTATTTTTAGTCCCTTTGTCACTCTCTTGCTCCTTTTTCCAATCCCTTGCTCTCTCTCCACTCCGCCGCTGAGCTGAGAAGATTGAAGAGAGAAGATTGAAAGTTAAAGAAAGAACAAAGAGGGAAAGGACTAAAAATGGCGGATGCGAATACCTATATTATAATGCTCCCATACTTTTACACTTGTTTGAAACGTGCAAGTTGATTGATTATTTAAAAAAAAAATTTGCATTGGTGCAAAAGTGAAAAAGTGTAATTAATCAGAACAAACCTATTGCCTTATATAATATTTAATTGATTTGTTTATAAAATTTATAAATATTATTTTATATTTTTATTTTTATTAATGCAATTATTTTAATTGTACATATTTCAGACTCAGTGATGAAACGGTTACCAAGTTCGACGTCTGCCGAATTAGAAGAAGCCATAATTGGAATGTAGCTTGGTTGCCCATACTAAGGCTATAATATGCAGAGTATTCGCATTCGCTATTTTTAATCCCTTTGTCTCTCAGAAGCCATCAAAAAATGGTTTCATCGCTCAGATGATAGAATAAAAAGCGTTACAAAACAAAATAAACAGTATATAAAATTAGTATAAACAATATATAAAATATAATAAAACATTACTATATTAAAATCATTTTTTAAATAAATATAAAATATATAAATGTAACAA
>NW_017259186.1:135659-152422 GCF_001594045.1 Atta colombica
TACAAATAATAAATATCTATATATTTTTTAGAGTAATAATTTAATTTTTATAAATAATAGTCTAACGATATTTTTTCTTGGGATTGCGCAGTAGTGTTTCCATAAGAGTATATACTGTTAAAATTATATATTATATATATTTGCACGAAGGCAGTGCAAATTTGAACACGTTCTTATAGAAACACTGAATGAGTGCAGTCCCAACAGAAAATACCGTAAGAAAAATATAATTTAGATATAGATTTTCCCGATTTAAATATTTCCGCCATTGCAAGATGCACATTCGCGCTACATCCTAGAATATCTGTATAATGGTTGACTTAAAATCGACTTTAAAGTGGAACATCGTATGACTTAGAGATGTCTCCAAGTTATCTAAAGTCCACTTATGGATATCCATTTTTCAATCTAGAAACTAATCGACTCAGAGTCAACTTGGCTGTTAAGCCAAAACTAATTAAAAGAAAGCGGATTAAAGCCTTCAATATATCAGATAAGTTATAATTTTGAAAAAGTGTAATTACTTTTATTTGCCAATAAGAAAATATACTTTGTAAACTTTTTTACACAGGTAATAATATAAATAAGTAAATAAGTCAACGAGAAGTGTTATTAAAGATAAGCAAGAAAGGTAATCCCAGATGTTTAATCATAAGATATCTTATATATATTTCAGGCATTCATCATGTTAAGAATAACATCAGAGAAAAACCTGAAAGAGAACATGATGGCAAAATCTGTAACCGCAAAATGCTACCGCACATTTCTGCCCTCTGACAAAATGGATGTAAACTACATAGTAACGTCCATTTTTCTTAGCTATATGTGTGTGTGTGTATATATATATATATATATGTGTGTGTGTGTGTGTTTGTGTGTATATACATATAGTTATATGTAACACGATTATGAACCATTTTTACCAAGTTCCGATTAACTTAATGGGCCTAGTAACTTTGGAGAATTCCAACTTGGTGGAAGTTGATGTCGGAAAAAAAGTGTGAACTGAAGACTTAAACATATTTCATTAATTATAATTAACTGTAATTTCACATACTATATTATTTCACATATTATATTGAATACAAAAATAAGTTATTAACAAATAACTATCAAAGAGAAATCTTGCTATATAAGTTAATATATAAATTAAAATGAAAGTAATCCTATATGAACCAAATATCGATTTATCATCTCCAGCCTTCAAAAATGAATGATGTATCCTAAGAAAAGTGGACGTTGCTATGTTTACATCCACTTGATTAGAGGGCAATAAGTGCGCAGCAGCATGTGACTATGTTGCGATTGCTGTGCCCAATGTGGCGCCGAGCGTGTCTAGGCGTCGGTGATGACTAACGGAGGACAATTGGCGGGAAATCGTTAAATTTGCAAATAAATTGATTCTGATTCATATGCCATAAGGCAGTTTAATACAAACTCAAATGATTGTTTAGAACATACATTTGGGCGTCGGAGGTTATACGCGTTCAACACGTGACCTACTGTTCCGAGTTCGAGTTTGCCGGCGCCCACATAGAGTTGATTTATTCCGATAAGATAGGAGGTAATCTAATTACTTGATTGTCTCAACATTATGGATAAGTCAATCCTAATTCTAATTTTAATTCTAATCCTAATCCCTATCCTTATCCTTCCAGAGTGTGCGTCTGAAGACGAGACGCAAATAAGTAGGTGGTTCCTCGTGGGCGCAAGATGCCTCGAAGTTTCGCGATGAAACTGCTCATTCCTGCAGAAATGCCCTGCAAGCGCTGCTGGTTTTCTCCATCGCCCTTCTCGGAGCGATTTCACTGGATGATAGAATAGTAATCTGAAGCGTATATACCTTTGAGGGTGAGGTGGCATGTTCGTCCCGACTTTCTTCAGGACGGAATCGACTAATATTAACTGGAATGTACAGTTTACAAAAGTAGAGACATGATTGTGTGCGTATGATGGCTCGGATATCGGTATCGCATTATTAGGTTAAAATACGAGAAATTAAGAAAATCTACAATACAATATAAGCATATTTATCTGATGACGCGAGCAATTACCTAATGACATGAGCAGTAACCGATGTCGATCTCACAATGAACATAAAGAGATGATTAATCTTATTGAGTACTAACTTAAAATCTATCCCTTATAAAAGGTCCGCACACAGAACGCCATGACACCAGAGAAAGAGAGAGAGAGAGAGAGAGAGAGAGAGAGAGAGAGAGAGAGAGAGAGAGAGAGAGAGAAATTGCAATCTCGGCACAATATACAGAATATCTCTTAAGAAGGGTCGAAGGCACATTGGGGACGGGATCAAAGGGAACAAAAAATTCTTATACTATTTTGAGGTACTCACTGTAGTTTTCGAATTAGAAAAGGAAACGTCTAAGCCAATATGCGATTAAACCGCGCCGCGCGAATTCGTAGGACGGCCCACACTCGAGCGGCGGCGCGCAGGGAGAAGGAAGTAACGCTTCGTTACCTAGCATAGTTCGGCATGGCGATCCTATGTATTTTGCTGCATCGCGCCTACATTATCCAAAACTGTTATTTTAGCTGAAATTTTTTGGAGAATAACATATTGCTCATTAAAATCGGAGAGGGACAGTTGAGTCCCTTTCCTTGTAAGTTACAGATTTTTTTTAATGTAATGAACATGGGCATTAAATTTGATAGTTTAATGAAAATAAATTAAAACACTCAATTTTTAATTAGTGTTTTTCAATACATTTAATTTTCAGTTACTACAAACTTAAACATCTCATTAACGTATACATAAATAATCTTTTGAGTGACAGAAAATTTAAATTTTATTCATCAGTGAACATTAAAACTTAATAAAATTTAAGAACGTTTTTAATGTGTACAATTAATGGTGTACAATTAAACTTGTTAAACGGCAAGAAACATATGAAAAAAACCTCAGTCAAATGCATCATTATACATGGAAAAATAATACATCTGGATTCACAATGTAGCGGTTATCTACGCGAGCTTATAATTTCAAGTGTATGCATTAATATGTTAAAAAATAAAACTCCGACTAAATATAGCATAACGATGTGATAGCTCCGACGAAGTGTGTCTCGAAGTGTAATTAAATAGAAATATCGTATAATAAACGAAGCGGAAAGTTATTGCGACGATTAGCACGCATGCGTAATGCATGCTCTAATTACATCGCTTAACATATTTATAATTGTATTAAAACGTATTTAATCGTGCTAAAAAACGTGATTTATAATGATAAGAAAAACTTCAGCTAAAATAACATTTTTGGATAATGCGCGTAGGTGCGATGCGGCAAAACACATAGGATCGCCATGTCAGGCTGTGCTAAGCAACGAAGCACTACTTCCCCCTTTCTGCGCGCCGCCATTGCCGCTGCTCGAGTGGGCCGTCCTACGAATTCGCGCGGCGCGGCTTAACCGCATATTGGCTTAGACATTTCCTTTTTTAATTCGAAAACTACAGCGAATATCTCAAAACAGTATAAGAATTTTTTGTTCCCTTTGATCCATTCTCTGCCCCGAATGTGACTCCGACTCATCTTAAGAGACACCCTGTATAAGTGTCAGAATTAAAATTAAATTAAATTAAATTGCGAATTTCTTGAGAACTGAATATATTTTAAATAAGATTTTTCCCATATGTGTAATATTTTCCTATACTTGGAAACCTATATAGATAGGATTAGAGTCCTTACACAGAATCTGGACATTACATTCACGCATATGTAAATATGAAACTGGAATTTTTTTATAGAAAATACACATTTATTGCATGAAAATGATAAAAAATATTTTATTCAAAGTATTGCCCATCGATAGCTATACATTTTTTCCACCTATTTGACAATTTGTGGATGTCATGCCAAAAAAATTGTTGCTCTTTTGAGCCAAACCAGTCATCTAGCCATTTTCGTACATCTTCGTAAGAAGTGAAGCGCTGCTGAGCAAGTGCGTGTCCCATCGATGCAAATAAGTGGTAATCGGACAGAGCCAAGTCTAGTGAGTAAGCCGCATGCGAAAGTTTCCCAACCAAGTGCCTCAATCGTTTCCTTGACCAGTTTTGCTGTGTGTGATAGTGCATTATCATGAAGCAAAATTTTGTATTGCCTTTTTTGATATTCCGATCGTTTTTCACACAAAGCTTGATTCAAATTGATCATTTGTTGTCGGTAGCATTCAATATTAACGGTTTCGCCAGGTTTTAGCAGCTCATAATAGATCACACCTTTCTGATCCCATCAAACACAGAGCATTGTCTGTCCATAGCGATTTGGCCTTGCAGTCGATGTCGGTGATTCGCCTGGAATTACCCATGATTTTTTACACTTAGGATTCTCAAAATATATCCACTTTTCATCGCCAGTCACAATTCGATGGAGAAATGATTTTCTTTTGTATCTGGCGAGCAGCATTTCGCAAGTGGTTTTTCGGTTTTCCTGCTGTCTTTCATTTAGTTCATGTGGAATCCATTTTCCCATCTTCTGGATCTTTCCCATGGATTTCAAATCTATGGAGATGGTTTCTCGTGTCACATTCAATTGATCCGCGAGTTGTTGTTGAGTTTGAGCGTCATCCTCATCCAATGCTTGCAATTCGTCTTCAAACTTTTTCGGTGGCTTTCCGTTCTTCGTTTCTCACGTCAAAATTGCCACTTTTGAATTTTTTAAACCATTCAAAGTGATTTACCAAGAGCATGCTGACCGTAAGCTTCGACAAGCATTCGATGCGATTCTGCAGTTTTCTTCAAATGGTAACAGAAAATCAATGCTGTCCACAAATCATAGTTTCCAGGCACAAAATTCGATATGTTCAACGCTATTACAAACTCTATCGTTGTATGAAACTTGTATTGTTGTGAGTTGAAAATCTTTGTCAGATGTCAGAACAAGGAAATAGCGTCAATGGCGCCGTCTGACGGCAACTACATTGACAGCTATGGTCATCTATTGATAAATTCCGGTTTCATATTTACATAGTATGCCCGTCCGCCATTAACAATCAAAACCAGAAATATATCACCGTGTTTGCCGTGCAATTAAATGACTGTTTGCTGTTATGGCTTCTGCACAAAGAACGCGGAAAAGTTTGCCGCGCGGCGGAAGTTGTCCGCATTAATCAATAATTCTGTTTTTAAGTCGGTCTCATCTTGCAAAACTTCTAGAAATGACGTAATGACTACTTCTGTCGCGCGGTGGAAATTATATATCTATTACTTCCAAACAAGACGTTGATTGCGCCAACTTTCGCGCGGCAAACTGCATTATAGCAGGAGTCATTATACGCGACAATAGAGTTGAATTCAAACTATTTAAATGATCCAAGATGAAAGATAGAGTAGAAACGAAGTAGAAAGAAGTAGAGCAAATACTGACAGTGTGTCAATATCCCTGTATTCGTTTACGCGGTTACGCAGAGGTTAGCGCAGAAGTATTACTTTATCTTTGTTGTTCATTGAATGTTAAACAAGGATTAAATGATACTCTTTGCGCTAACCGCTGCGTAAACGAATGCACCCTATGTCTTGCAATCATATATATAATATATCTGTATAATGTGTATATTAATCTATACTGCTATTGCGGGACTCTCTAAATATTTTATCGACAATTATCGTTAACTAGTGACAGGCAATAAGAGCCGCGCTTTCTTCCAGGATTATTTTGCCATTGGCTGTCACTAGTTAAGATAGCGTCAGTCGACTATTAATGGCGCAACCAATCAGCAATCGCTCCAGAGATTCTGTTCTAGAGGCTCTAATAATAAGTACATTTACACCTATATTCATAGTCTTTCCCTATTTTAAGAATGGAGAAAGCTTCTATGAAGGATTTCTCGATTCTCCAAAGCCTCCTTGTTTCATAAACGGATTTCAAATTTGCTTCCCCAAAGGAAGGAATATTTTAGTAGATTTTAATAATCTACTGAGGGTAGCATGTTATAATATATAGTATATGCATACCTAATATCGTGAATTATGAGTAATAAGGGTTATAAAGGCATTGTTGATTAAATAAGTTCGTGATTAAACATTTTGCAACAATAATGGACAAAAATAAAACTAATACGAATTTAATTGGACGCACTCATGCACTGATGCACATTAAAACTGCCGTACATACACAAAACGTAATTATATGTTTCTAAATAAACATAGAAATCAATTAAATTGTGAAATACTTAATACATTTTATTGTATTGTTAGATAAAATATGTATTTTATAATGCGAAATATTTTTATACTCAAATTAGTGTACACGACTTTAATATGCATCAGTGCTTCCAATCGAATTCGCCTTTTTAATTATACTTTGTATAAAATTATACTTTGTATAATACTTATTATACAAAGAAGGAGAAAATGCTTTTAGAGTTTATTTTCGAAAAAATGCTATCAAAAATAATTATCATGCATCAGATTTAAATTAAAAGCTATCGAAAATAAAAAGACCGGTGTGAATTAAATTTAGAGATTTACTTGATTATGAAGGTTACATCGCCTCCTCAAGGAAACTCGTAACTTATTTTAAAAAAAGGAAGCTAATAACTCAATCAAAAATAGTTTCTCGAAAAGATGTCATTACGATGAAAAAGTTATCAATTCGAAACTTGCATCGAAATTTTCAATGACAAAAAATTACGTAGAGAGTGCAATGAGAGTTTGATACATTTTTAATATTTTTGGTATAAATGTGTGATACGTCATCTTATATTTTGAATATTTTCGTTCAAAGATCGATTCGACATTTTTTTCGATTTCATTTCGACAATTGCAATATCGCTATAATCATAAAAGCTTTCTCAAAATTTTTCAGAATTTATAAATAATTTTATATTATAACTTTTTAAAAATTGTGGAATTTTTTTTTATGAATCGGAACATTTTTTACAACTGTCAATAAAGTCTACATCTTTTCTTCTAATAATTCTTTGTATCTTATTTTATTGTTTTACTCCTGCTGAATAACATTATTTTTATTTGTACTTTATAGTTTATTTAATATAATCTTATTATGTCACTTTTATATTGAGAAATTTCAGGGAATAACGTCTCTTACCATAAATGAGCATGAAATCAAGGAAACATATCATCGACTCTATCAAAGCCTAGCTAAACTAATTCTAACTCGAATCGATCTTAATTTTTAAATTAATGAAATTTAAATTGGTCTATTATACAAGTTTCTAATATCATTTGGAAATATAAAAATACTACTAGTGTCACTGCTACTGCAGTAGTATTACTACTGATACGCATAGTGTAAATGCTGAGCCAGTAGTTACTACTGTAGTATATGACGACATATGACATAACATAGAACTACTTCCAGTAATTGTAATATTTGGTATAAAAAAGTTATTAGAGTAAAAATACACACACACACACACACACACACACACACACAAAACACACACACAACACACACACATACATACACATACAGGGTGTCTGAAAATAATCGCCAAATATTTCATGGGCAGGTAGAGCAGACTAAACTGAGACGAAAAGTCCTTTACCATTTTGTAAGTTTCCTCAATAGTTAACGAGATATTAATCCTTAAAGATAGTCCAATACTACGAAGTGCATACGCCCGGGCTGGAAATATCTATCAAGCGCGTCGTTTGAGCTATGGAGGCGGTATGCGCGGCGCTTGCCAACCAATCCCCAACTCTCAAGACCCGCGCGCCAAGCGATCGGTAGGCATATACACTTCGCAGTAATAAGTCGGGCAAGCACATGTATTCGGCTATCTTTAAGTTATTAGATGTACAACTTTGCTTCCGCCGTTTTTTTTCCGAACTTCGAGGCTTTATTGTAAAAAACTGGTTATACATTTATGATTAAAAGTATTGTCCATCGCTGGTCACTACTTTCTCGCATCTTTCGGGTAGCGTACGAATCCCGCGTCGAAAAAACTGGTCATCTTTTGAGGCTATTCACGAAACGATCCAATTTTTTACTTCTTCATAAGACCGGAAGACCTGCTGGTCAGCCAGGCCGTGTGCCATTGATCGAAACAAGTGATAGTCAGAGGAAGCAACGTCTGGAGAATACGGCGGATGGGGTAGGTCTTCCCATTTCAACGTTTCCAAGTATGTCTTGACCACTTTCGCAACACGGGGTCGAGCATTGTCATGCTGCAAAATCACTTTATCGTGTCTCTCGTTGTACTGCGGCCGTTTGTCTTTCAATGCTCGGCTCAAACGCATCAATTGCGTTCGATACCGATTGCCTGTGATTGTTTCAGTCGGGTAACAGTTCATAATACATTACGCCGAGCTGGTCCCACCAAATACAGAGCATGACCTTGGACGTCAAAATCACCGTTCTTGAAGCGTTGAAACCACTCACGACACGTTCTTTCACTAATAGCGGCCTCATCATAAGTATTTGAGAGCATTCGAGTCTCAGCCGCAGATTTCTTCATATTAAGCAAAAAATTAAAACCTCCCGCAAATGACGAGAATTTGGCTCGTAAACTGACATTTTCAATCGAGAATAACTTTATGATGCAGACACAAATCGACTAATGTTTCTATGGGGTTATGTTGACAGATGCCCAAGTTTATTGTATGACGTCTATGATCTATTTATTTCGATCACCATTTACCGCTAAAGCCATCTATAGGAAAACGGCGGAAGCAAAGTTGTATACCTAATATTATCATATATAAGTGTCATCATTTGTACATTACTATTATATTTAACATTAATTACATTTTTTTTTATGTGTTCCGTCTCTTTCACAATATCTTTGAACAGATATGTTATAACTATACATCCATTAGCATTATAATTTCATGGTTCTCGAAGGAGTTCCTGTATGATCACAGAAATGAAGCATGGTAAGTGGAGGTTCGGATTCGAATGGGTGACCTCGCATAAAATTAGGGTGCATCATAATATTAGTTCTCCAATTCATAAAATAAATTTTTTTTTATTATAATTTTGTCGTGTATCCTCTGAAATATGATACTAATCAATAATATTTATTTTCACAATAAAATTTCAATGAAACTTTAATGAAATTTTCTCCACTATTACATTATTAGTGACACTACTTGTCGAATTTACTTATTGCATTAATACTAGTAATATATTTTTATACTGACTAGATCAATTCAAGATTTTATTTCCAACTCGAAAATTAATCGAAATTGGAGTAAAAAATCCATCGAAATCAATAGAAATTTCGAAAACTTTCGACTTTTATTTTCGACATCGAAACGATGTCTTTTCGAGAAATTATTTAAGGTTCTTTATTTGGTCAAGGAAAGTTTATGAAACATGAAATGAGGAAAAGAATTATCATTCCTCAAGGAAGGACTATAAATATAGGTATTAGTAGCATATTATTCGTGTAGTGAAGATTTTTTTTTTTTTATGAAGAAAGCAGCTCATAACAAATTTTCTTCATAGTTATAAGTTATAGGTTATGATGTGATTTGGCGGAATACTTATTCAACAATTTATGATGAAGATCTTCTTTGAAGTAATATTTTCAAAATATTATTTATTTTAAATCGAATTGGAGGCATTTTTATAACTTTTAAATGATTAATTTCGATAAGTTACAAACAAAAAATGTCAACGTTTGACAAAATTAAAAATAGCACGCCACTAAGCATAATCAATCATGAATGTTTTATATGGGGCGTGCAAAAAACTTGCACTGTCTATAAACTCGAGCAGTATCATCTCAATTCGAGTTTCTAGTGCGTACTCAGTGCATCCCAATGAAAAACGCTATATATTTTGATCAAATACATGACATTTAAATATTTAATTAAAAGTGTCTGGAAGATTCACAAATGTTTTTACTGATACTTCATAACTCTTCATACAAACGATTCCATGTATGAACATTGTTGAATTTCGATCCGGCTGATTACTCAGCAAACGAAAATTGATTGAAATGAATTGAAATGGATTCAGATTTTCAGAAATTATTGATTCACGAAACGAATGCTTTTTAATCCTGAATGCAT
The DNA here is from genome assembly GCF_001594045.1 of Atta colombica. Taxonomy (NCBI): domain Eukaryota; kingdom Metazoa; phylum Arthropoda; class Insecta; order Hymenoptera; family Formicidae; genus Atta; species Atta colombica. Next base: position 145,656 of record NW_017259186.1, read on the forward strand.
TTTTATTCATTTATAGGAATTGCATGGAGCATATTTCTATGCTTTTCAATTTAAAAATAATATTAGCTTTTTCTGTGCACAACACACACATTGTAAATATTGTTCAATTCAAAATTTTGAATAGGAAATGCAGTTTTTCAATTCAATTGCATCCAATTGAATCTAATTGAATCCAATTGAATCCAAAAAAAAATATTCGCTATTTAAAATACGCATTCGGATAGAAAAAGATTTCAATCTATTTTAATTCATTCTCATTTGCTGGATATTTCAATCAAGTCCAAAAAAGATTCATTAATTATAATTAATAGAATGATTCACAAATCTTTTTAATTGTACTTCAAAACACTTTATCCGAAATACAAACGATATAAAATAGTAATTTTTAGAACCGGAGATTTTGTTCGATCATGTACATTCGAATTACGTTTATGCGGCTATGCAAGTTTGTGAAAATATACCCTAAACGTAATATGTGATAGAAACGTGCGACGCGAACATATTATTTTAGAGGCTGCGTATAATGAAAGGAACAGAGAATAAAAATTTCAACCTATTAGAATCTGTGTATTTCCACAATACATGATAGGTTTGAATTCTTATTCTGCGGTCTCTATTCCTTTCATTATGCACAGCCCCTATTATTAGTTAGCAAGCTGATCGCAAGTTTGTTGCGACAGTCAATATGAAGTGTTGATTTCAAAATGCAAGCTTCAAATTGGCTGTTGCAACAAATTTGTTCGCCTTGCAACTAAGAAGTAGAACCGGCTTTATGCAATCAAAAACTCTATTATAATTTTGGCTCTGCATATAATGAAGGAAATATTAGAAATAAGAATGAATATTAAGATTTCAACTTACCAAAAAACAGCATATTCCGATTGGTATCGAATAGGTCGTAATCTTAATTTTATTCAGGGTAACGATTATGGTTGTGGTCGAATTGCCACTACGAATCCTTCGAAGCTTTTGATTAATCAATCGAAAGAAAAAGTTTTATTAATTGACAATCAAAAAATGCTTCGAAGCATTCATAGCGGCAACTCGACTGCACTCTATGTAACTTTTTCGCTAGAACGCAAACGTGAAAAGTGAACATTTTTATGTATATATATATAAAATATATAATATATATATAATATATATAACTCCCGCACACAGAATGCGGCGGAAGTTAACGCACTAACTAATAATTCTTATGGATTATTATGAAGGCTTCATCAATTTTAATAAAATTAGGCTCATTCGACGCATTTTTTGCACCAATGTGGTAGAAAAAATAAAATGTAATGCAATAGTCAATAAACTTACAGCTCCTAATATGTTTATTGATTATCGCGTCTCATTTTGTCGCGTGGCAAGCATTTCCAGTGTGCAGGAGCCATTACTTCCGAGTAAGTGAGATGTTGATTGGTTATTGCGCCTATTTCGGCCGCGCAGCCGGCGTTATCGCGTTCTGTACGGAAGCCAAAACACATACATACAAAGAATATTCACTTTTCACGTTTCCGCCCTAGGGAAAAAGTTACATGATCGTTACTTTGTTTTAAATATTTGTTTTATTGTGCGCAGGCATTTATGTAACGAACTATAGAGTTTTGGTTATAATAAGGTTTGTTCGCGTCGTATGCTCCAACATGTTATAATATACTTCTATCATAGCTCTTACTCATTCTAACGCGCTTGATAGAGTGAGTAGGAGCTTTGTTGGACTTACAACGCGAACAAACCTATAGGCTGTGATCAAAGTTTCGCTACAAATGCTTTGAAGCGTTTGATGGACCAATTAAAAATAGAAGAAAGAATTTTAGAAATTGACAAAAAAAAAACGCTTCAAAGTGTTTGTAACATGCATTGATTATACCCAATAGTCACATTTTTTTTGCGTTTAGAATGCACCTGAACGCATTGCTCTTCTGCTCCCCGGCATCGTCCGTCATCTGGTCCCGTGTTGCAATCAGTTGCAAACGTCGAATTTGTTGACCGACCATTCTGGGTCGTTGTCGCCTTGTTGGGCGTGTACTCATTTTAAATTCGTTTTGGACTCGTCTAAAATAAAAACACAAAGAGGGTTCCAGACCGTGAATCCTGAGACATGATACGAACGACGTCGAGAATACGTAACGAATTGGTATGCGCAATTTTCCGTGGTTCCGTGCGAACCAGCACCAAATCCATAGTCGTTCGGTATCTTCACAGAAAACATCAACAAAGGTATTATCGATTGTTCGAAATCATCCTCGTGCTCGAATTCTTTTACAAATCTTCCAAGTCTATTGTACAAAGACGATCTTTAAGGTTATTTTACATCAATTTCGACGCCAGACTTACTTCTTAAAGCATAATATTTGAGTTTTAGTCTCAAGATAATTCTCGTCTTAAAAGTTATATAATCATTGCCCGATATGCACAAAAAAAACATGATGACATAATATTGATTTTCTCAATACTTCAGACTTCAGCTTTACAGTGCTTTACGTTTTATCTCAACACCATGGCAGCAACAGCTTAGATTCTATGTCGATTATCCTAACTATATCAAGGTCCCGCTTCCAGCATTGTCTCCTACCATGGAAACAGGAACAATAATCAGCTGGCAGAAGAAGGAAGGTAAGACATTTTCCAGTATTGACATAACAGATAGATTTTAATTGTTAAAAAGAAAATTATTTGTTAAATACATTGATCAATTTTTTATATTTGATCCACTAGGTGACAAGTTGAATGAAGGTGATCTGTTAGCAGAGATCGAAACGGATAAAGCTACCATGGAGTTTGAAACTCCTGAGGAAGGTTATCTAGCCAAGATCTTAGTACCTGCGGGAACAAAGAATGTACCTATAGGCAAACTAGTTTGCATTATTGTACAAGATGAGTCTAATGTAGCTGCATTTAAGGACTTTACAGATACAGTGGCTGCACTTCCTCCAACAACTATAATACCTGTACCACCAACACCGGTAGCCCCTGCTGTGGCAAAAGTTCCTTCTATCGTGCCATCCGAAGAAAGAATATATGTTAGTCCATTAGCAAAAAAATTAGCGGCTGAAAAAGGACTTAGTTTACAGGTGCAAGATAGCTTTATAAATTAAATTGAAAGAATGGAAGCAAGTATGAGCCAATTTGCTTCTCTATTTATTTCCACTCTTTTAATTTGATTTCTGCAATATTTTTCTTCATTATTAACTTATATTAATATAATATTGAATTAACATATTCTTATAATTTGTAAAAATAAAACTTATTTTTTATATATTTTGGCTATTAGGGTCTAAAGGGAACAGGATTATATGGCTCTATAACATCCAAAGATTTGGAAAGTGCAGTAATACAGCCAATACAACCAGTGATAACAAGCATTGGCGCAACTGGAATAGATATTCCTGTATCAAATATACGTGCGATTATTGCTAAACGTTTGTTGGAGAGCAAGCAGATGATTCCGCATTATTATCTCTCGGTAGATGTAAAAATGGATGCTACATTGGCGATGCGAGAACAGTTTAATAAATTGCTAGAAAAGGACAAAATAAAATTAAGCATAAATGACATTATCATCAAAGGAATAGCAATGGCTTGTAAAAAGGTACCAGAGGGCAATAGCGCGTGGTTAGGAAATACAATTCGACAGTAAGTACTTTATAATGTTATATAAACAGTAATATATAGATATATTTTTATAATTTTTTATGTTTTTATATTTATGTATTGAATATTTGTATTTAACTCTACTATGTGAATATATTTATGTGAATATATTTATTGTGGCAACATTTTATATTGAATATTATCTTCTTTTAGATATAATAATGTGGACGTTAGTGTAGCAGTAAGTACAGATAGCGGTCTAATTACTCCCATAGTGTTTGGTGCTGACGTAAAAGGTATAGTTCAAATCAGTAAAGATGTAAAAGCATTGGCTATGAAGGCAAAAGAAAGAAAATTAAAGCCACATGAGTTTCAAGGAGGAACAATTACCGTGTCCAATCTGGGCATGTTTGGAGTTAAAAATTTTTCTGCTATAATAAATCCTCCACAATCTATCATTCTCGCTATAGGTGTTACAGAAGCTAGACTGATACCTGCCAAAAATGAAAAAGGGTAAAAAATTATGTTTTATAATTTTTCTAGACAAATTTAATGTGCCGTTTGTGACATACATTAATACCCAAATCTTTGCAGATTTATCACTGCCCAATATATGTCTGTAACTGCCAGCTGCGACCACCGTACAGTTGATGGTGCAATAGGGGCACAATGGTTAGCCGCTTTTAAGGATTTGATGGAAAATCCAACGACAATGCTTTTATAGTAAGTTAAATCGTCGTTCATTTGTCAATTGAGTGATTCGAATGGCAAATAATACATAAATATAATCTTTCAAAAATGAAAGTTTATTGACTCCTGTATGTTTAATAATAACATTGTATTTTTTATATAAATATATTATATATATTCTAATATTTTTTAATTCAAACTTAATTCTTGGTATATATCTTGTTTGTTTCAGAAATGTTATTTTGGACAAAAATACGATCTACACATAATTAAAGGGATGTTTCAGAAGTAATACATTTAGGAATTATTTCTTAACTAAAACTTCTTTGATGTAATTCGGTTATTATTTCAAGTTTTTCAAAAAAGTTATATCATACAAAACATTATCTCTTGTTCTTAAATGTGTGGATGAGAAGACTGTTTGAATTCACTATAATCAAGGTTAATGAATTTAGATTTGCTATTTGACAAGATTGAAAAATTATAAATTTATTATCGCCTAGCAAAACTGCCTCTAAATAGTCATGTGTGTATATATGTATATTTATAATAATTAGTAATTCAATTGTTGCAAAAAATATGATTACATTTTAAGAGAAGTAATGATAAAAGTGTCCAAAATGTTTATAGTAATTATAAAGTATATCTTATATTTAATAAATTATCTTTTATGATAATATTTATCCATTTTGTATAATTTTGTTTAATTTTTTAAATTTTAGCTTAGAATAAGGCATTTTTCTACTTAGTTCTGTTAGTCATCTGCATCTAATGAAATTCTAAAATCGTCTGTTTTTTTACTCAATAGGATTTACACATACACATACGATTTATGTGTTATTGACACATGGGTGCGTTCATTTATTCTATCTGCGAAAACGACTCCAATTTTTCGTTCATTTACGCAGAGATGTACCAGATGTAAATATGAAACCGGAATTTATCAATAGATGTCCATAGCTGTCAATGTAATTGCCGTCAGACGGCGCCATTTCCTTGTTCTGACATCTGACAAAGATTTTCAATTCACAACAATACAAGTTTCATACAAGAGTATAGTTTGTAATAGCGTAGAACATGTCGAATTTTGCCTGGAAACTACGATTTGCGGACAGCATTGGTTTTCTGTTACCATTTGAAAAGCTGCTGCAGAATCGCATCAAATACTTGTCGAAGCTTACGGTGAGCATGCTCTTGGTAAATCACTTTGAATGGTTTAAAAAATTCAAAAGTGGCGATTTTGATGTGAGAAACGAAGAACGTGGAAAGCCACCGAAAAAGTTTGAAGACGAATTGCAAGCATTGGATAAGGATGACGCTCAAACTCAACAACTCGCGAATCAATTGAATGTGACACGAGAAACCATCTCCATAGATTTGAAATCCATGAGAAAGATCCATGAAAAGATGGGAAAATGGATTCCACATGAACTGAATGAAAGACAGCAGAAAAACCGAAAAACCACTTGCGAAATGCTCGCCAGGTACAAAAGAAAGTCATTTCTCCATTGTGACTGGCAATGAAAAGTGGATATATTTTGAGAATCCTAAGCGTAAAAGATCATGGTAATTCCAGACGAACTATCGACTGCAAGGCCAAATCGCTATGAACGGAAGACAATGCTCTGTGTTTGGTAGGATCAGAAAGGTGTGATATATTATGCTAAACCTGGCGAAACCGTTAATACTGAACGCTACCGACAACAAATGATTAATTTGAATCAAGCTTTGTGTGAAAAACGACTAAAATATCAAAAAAGGCAAAGTAATTTTGCTTCATGATAATGCACCATCACAGCAAAACTGGTCAAAGAAACGATTGAGGCATTTGGTTGGGAAATACTTTCGCATGCGGCTTACTCACCAGACTTGGCTCCGTCCGATTACCACTTATTTGCATCAATGGGACACGCACTTGCTCAGCAGCGCTTCACTTCTTATGAAGATGTACAAAAATGGCTAGATGACTAGTTTGGCTCAATAGAGCAACAATTTTTTTGGCGTGGCATCCACAAATTGTCAAGCAGGTGGAAAAAATGTATAGTTACCGATGGGCAATACTTTGAAGAAAATATTTTTTATCATTTCCATGCAATAAACGTGTATTTTCTATTAAAAAATTCCGGTTTCACATTTACATACCTAATATATCATCCGCATAGCTATCTCGGAGGTCCTGTTCAGGATGTTCTGCTCGCAGTACTATCGTTACTGTGTAAAACGAACGACAAACAGTATGCGATCTTGCCCTCGCCTTTGTAAATTGGATATCTTACTGTTCATAATATCGCTAGCTAATAGCTGATTATTTATTACTGAAAATGAATTTTATTAAAATATCAAGTGAAAAGATTGAAGAATTTGTGGAAATCGATCCTAGTAAAGTAAAAATAATACAAGGTGAAGTATATAGTAGAAAAGTTGTAAAGTTTGCTAATTCATATTTACGATAATAAATTTGTATAATATAAATATACATAAATAAATAT
>NW_017259186.1:152439-194748 GCF_001594045.1 Atta colombica
CATTTATATAATTAATAATAAAATTAATAAATTAAATATTTGTAAAATATTCATTGTTTTATCGATAAAATTTAATATCTTAATAAAAGTATAATCTTTTAGATATCTTTAGATCTAAAAATATTACATTTTAATTATTCGTAAAGCCTGGATGGATTTCCAATTAATTACGACCCATTTTCTTTGGGTGCAGTAGAGTTGCCGCTATGAATGCTTCGAAGTATTTTTTGATTGGTCAATTAATAAAATTCTTTCTTCCGATTGATTAATCAAATACTTTGAAGCATTCGTAGTGGCAACTCGATCACACTTTACTTACACTGTAAATGGTTCTCAGCTTCGTCCAGTTTTCTATTGGAAGATACAATCCAATATGATATCGAGTAGTCATGCAGAGGTTCGGTAAATTTATGTGACTAGCAGATGAGAAAGCAGTGACATAATATATACAATAGCGCATTTCTTTCTCGGCACTTTTGATGTTAGTGTTTGGCCAAAATGAAATATGCACGTGAAATAAGTAAGTTATCTAGGCTGTTTTCTAGAGGACACAGAGTACACTTTACACTATGTTTCATTGTGTAAAGTACTTGTTGAACACAGTTTAGTTTCATAATGTAACTAGAATGCATTGTCTTGCATTCTTATAATTATATTTAGCGTATCAATAATAGATTTATGATTTTTATTTAGATTTAAGTTATAATTTTTTCAGAATTGATGATTTTTGAAGATTTTATTGCAATATAAGTACGGGTATCAAATAACTTTTTGGTAACATTGACATATTTTACATGCTCGTACTTAACTTTTTATTGTATCGAGCAGTGTAAAGCCATTCTACAATGGGCAGTAGCAGTAGTGCATTAAGGAATAGGCGTAATCAACCAATCATAGTCGAATTGAAAAGGATAATCAACTATGATTAGTCGATTTCTATGCTATCCATTGTAGAATGGGCTTAACACTGTGTTATAATTGAAACACTATGAGTGCTTCCGATAACCTAAATTTGAGTTAGTTCCACTAGGACCGAAAAATATGATAGATATAATCACCTAGATGATAGATAACCACTTTCATGATTCATGACTCAACGCTGTTTATTGCCATGAGTTAAGTTAGTTAATTTATTTACGATCTTTTTGAACGTTAAATTGAATTAGCTCTAAAATCACAGAGAAGCAATAAAAAGTAAGTTTCGCAAAATTTACGAATTGTGAGACGGAATATGCTTTTTTTTTATACTAAGATTAAATTTATTTAAAGTTACAATCATATAAAATTATCGTGTAATTTTAAAATGCAAAATTATTGTAAATTGAAAATATTTAACTATAATTATTTAATTTATTCACAAACATTTTTGTTATATAATTAACAATTAAATGTTATTAGTTTAGATTATTCTATGTTTAAATTATTTTATATCTTGATATTTAATTGTGATTAAACACTTCCAAATAAGAAATGGATGTACAAGATATTTTGGATTTTTTTTTTAATAATGCATCAGATGATGAACATGATTTTCCATCTGAAAGAAAACATCATAATAGAATTTCACGTTGTTATGAAGATATTGTTTTGACATATTCTTTAACAGGTAATATTTCGAAGAAAAGAAAAGAAAACGTGAGGAAAGAATAGTTTTATTATATTATTTTACTTTTGTATAGATGGTTCGTATTAATTTCAATAAAATAGTATTATTATTTGAACAGATTTTAAATCATACTTTCGAGTAGAAAAGCGTACATACGAAAGATTGGTACAAGATCTTGGACAATGTTTGTATCATGATCAAGATGCTGAAAAAAATGTCTCCTGGAAAGCAAATAATAATTATTTTATGGTTCTTCGATAATCAGGAAGTTTATAGGTTAATATTATTTAGATATACTTTTTAGAAATATTTTTATCAAATATATTTATAGTAATATAAAAAGATTTTCTATTTCCTTTAATTTCCTTTTCTTTGTCTTTTTAGATTTTTTTAAGCGTTTATATATTTTCAAATCTTTTTCTATCTTTTATAAAAATTATATAGCTTTTGGAAAGAAATAGTTTAGTGACTTTTAATTGCCTTTACATATGTTTATTCAAATTACATTGAGTATGTCTAGTAAAGAAATCAGATTTATATAACAGTTGTCTTGTCTTCAATATGATTGATTTTTTCCTTTAGTTCTTTCTTGATAATATAAATCAATTATCATATTAAAAAATTTTATAATAGTTGCAAAATTATCTTTCTGTTTTTTCTGCAAATTTTTATTATAAAATTACAATAGCAATATGTGCTAAAATCGTTTTTTTGACAATATAGATTTATATTTGTGTATCATCTACACACATTTATCTACCCATATATAAATTTTTTAGATCTGTTGCGATTTGAAATATCCAAAGATATTGTTTGGAATTGTGTATTTGAGGTAGCATTATTACTAACTGAAGACTTACAGATATATAAAATGGCCTGAACTTCATGAAATGGCTTTCTTTGAAAGAAAATTCCGTCAATACGTTTTTCTGGGTGCAATTGATGGTTCTCATATACCAATAAGTGCACCTATAGAAAGTCGAAAAAATTACATTAATCATAAAAAGTTTCATTCAGTAATATTACAAAAATTTTTTTGATTATAAATTAAGATTTATAGATGTTTTTATGGGTATATGTGGTTCGATGCAAGAGTTTGGCGTTTAAGCGACATTAGAATATTAATAGTATAAGATGAAAATAAACTTGTAAAATACTTGTAAAATCAATATCATCTTTTGGCAGATTCAGCTTATTCTTTGTCAAATTATATGTTAACTCCATTGAGATAATGGTCATTTAACTAATGTACAAAGCCGATTTAACACAAAACTCTCAAGAACACGTGTAGTCATCGAGCGTGCTTTTGGCATGTTAAAAGGAAGATTTAGAAAATTAAAGTTACATGTAAAAAAATTATATTATATGTATAATGTAGAAATGATACTCTTAGTTATTCTTACTTGTTGCATCTTACATAATATATGCATAGAAAATGATGAATTTATTGATGACGCATTTGATAAAGTAGATGTACAAGATAACATTGTATTTATGAATGGAGAAAAAAAGAGACATTATTTCTCATATGTTGCAAAATTGTCTTTATAAAATATAATAAAAATTTTTATTGTATATATATTAATACATAAACAAACATTATATTGAATATTGAACTGTTGTTAAATAAAAGTCGTCATATATTAATAGATTATTAGTTCATTCCGAATAAAAACGTCCTATATCATTTTACAAACAAGCATGAAAATTTTCATGTTTTTAATTACAAAAACCTGTAAACGTAGTTATTTTCAATAATTAATAACCCGAAATATGTGAGTACTTGCAAAATGTACTAAGCTTTTTCTTACAATGACCGAATATACTCAACACTTATCATCAAATATCTTGTATGCCTATATAACGTATGTTCATTATATTATTATGAAAAGCAAATTATTGTGAAAAGCAAATATGTTATTTAATTATAAAAATAGTATAAAATCATAAAACAGTATAATATTGTTACAAAACAAAATTTTTAAATCATAAAATAATTATAAATTTTTATATTAGCAAAATTATAACATTCACCTTAATAAATATTTTTACTGTTGAAGGAAAAGGAATATCAAACTGATGATATAAAAATATATCATTGTTAAGTTCAATATATTGTATATATTGAACTTACATAATTAAAGGTTTAATATATTTCTTAATATTTTCAAATGTATTAATAATATCAAAATATTTTTTATAGGAATAAAAAATAATAACGATCTTATTTTATTAATTATGTAATATTGTGCTAATAATATATTATAATATATTAATTTTAGTATACACTTTTAAATAGCATTATTTTTTATTTAATGCAACTAAAAAATTAATCGTTTTCATCAATATCTAAAATAATGAATTTATATTTCCTATACTTTCCTAGGTTAACATTGCTTATTAATATTTACTTTACATATACTTTCTTTTTAAATATCTTTTTTTCTTTCCTGTTTAATGTCTTGAATTTTTTTCTAATAAAATAAAAGCTAAAAAAATAAAAAAATAAAAGCTGCTCTCTTTGATTATAATTTTCTTAATGCCTTTCTTTTTGTTCTATTAATTCTTCTAGGCATGTTTTTGATTTTCTTTTTCTTGTTTGCCTTCTTTAAAACATTAGTTATTAGATGTTAGATTTAATACTTTTTGTTCGTTTTCATTGTTTCTTATGAGATAAATGTAAAATATTTTCATTTATTGTAAAACCACATATACTAGATGTAATGAACAATGGTGCAATTGCAGGATTTTTTCGTAATATATAATAATATCAAAATATTTCCAAATTTTGCTTTGTACCAGTTTGTTTCTTTGCAGCTTTAATTGTTTTGTACTTTTTTTACTGGTTCCATTTGTAATTCCATGTAATAATCAGCAGTCAAGTTATATCCATGAATGTTCATAGATGCAGCAATATTTTTCCATTTTTGTTCAATTTTCCATAAAAATAGTTCGTAGAGATTTCTGTATTTTTTTGTATTTCTGCTAACAATAATTTTGTCATCAGTCCATTGAACTCTGCAATTACTAAATTAAAAAATGTTACTATTTGAATAGAACAACAATAATTAAAATTTATATACAAGAAAAAGAACTTTTATTTTTATTGCTACTATAATAACGATTTGATAAAAACGTTAATAAAAACTAAGATTAGAAGAATCACTTTTGAGAAGTAACTTGTCACTATTATGCCTTATTTATTTAAAAAAAAAATAATTATTATTTTTAACGCGTCGAGTTGTTACTTTTATCTTTAACTTACTTTTATCTTTAACTATTCCAAGTAATGTTATTTTTTTCCAATAAATGTGTGATGATGACAAATTAATCTTCGAAAATTCTTTCAATTTTAAAGTTAGTTATTATCATAATTTGCAATGTAAATCACCAAATCGTTATTAGAAAAAAATGGTAAAAGTAATAATATTATTTTTATCCCTGCTTTCATATAATTATGTATATATTTAAGAGAAATATACATAACATTGTTTCTTCAACAAATTTATCTGCAGTAAAACATTTTGTTCTGCTTGTAATTAAATAAATTTCTGTAATGCCCAATTCGAGGTAATGCCTATCTAGAGATGAAGAAATTGAACATATAAATAGGTCAACTAACTCAACTCATGACATACAAGATAGCGTTGAGTTGTCATGAATAATGAAAGTACTAGGTGATTATATCTATCATATTTTTCGGTCCTAGTGGAACTAACTCAAACTTGAGTTATCGGAAGCACCCTTTGTATAAGACAGTGATACTGGGTGTGTTCCGTTTCTCTTCATGCACACTCGCTGCATGCATGATCCAATCTATCATCAATTGCATGACCCGCCTCTTCCGATGCATGAGACCACATGAAATGCCTCACCTCTCGAGCTGAGGCAGTTCATGCAGCTTATGCATTCGACATATTTTGGCGCGAAACTGAAATCATGGTTCGGTTGCAGCAAGTATATCAAAATCACATCAAGGATTAAAGATATGTAAGTAGCTCAGAATATCCAAATTTTTTTTAATTTAACATTTCATATATATTGGGAGTATAAATTAATTCGGTTTCCCTAAAGATGGCTCCAGCTGTTGTGAATTCATAGTGATAGCTGATTTTGGCGATTTCAGAAAAGTTAAACATCTGCTAATTATATTCAGTTTATATCGCTTTGAGTTTCATACAAAAACCTTGATTTTTACTGTGTTTGAAATGTCGAATTTTGTATTAATCAAGCAGTATTTGCGGGAGGTTTTGATTTTCTGCTTTAATTGGAAGAAAAGTGCGGCTGAAGCCCATCGAATGCTTGTCGAAGTTTATGGTGACACGGCTCCAACTGATAAATCATGTAGGGAATGGTTTTGATGTTTCAAGAATGGAGATTTCAGCGTTGAAGACAAGCCTCGCTCTGGACAGTCAAAAAAATTCGAAGACAAAAAAGAGGCATTATTCGAAGAAGATCAGAGTCAAACGCAAGAGGAGCTTGCAGAATCATTGGTAACTCAACTAGCCGTTTCTGTACGATTGAGAATCATGGGAATGATTCAAAAACAAGGAAATTGGGTGCCTTATGAACTGAAACCGAGAGACGTTGAAAGGCGATTTTTCATTTGCGAACAGCTGATTCAAAGACAACAGAGAAAAGATTTTTTGCATCGAATTGTGACTGGAGATGAGAAGTGGATATTCTACGACCCCAAGAAGAAAAAATACTACGCTAAGCCCGGTCAATCATTGCCATCGACCTCAACATCAACATCACGCCCGAACATTCATAGTTCGAAGATCATGCTCTGTATCTGGTGGGACCAAAAGGGTCTTGTTTATTATGAGCTGCTGAAACCTGGCGATTCCATTACGGGCGATCGGTATCTACAATTGATTCGTTTGAGCCGTGCATTGCGAGAAAAACGGCCGGAATATGAGTAAAGACATGATAAAGTTATTCTTTTTCATGACAATGCTCGACCTCATGTCGCTAAAGTCGTAAAAAAATATTTGGAAACGCTCAAATGGAATGTTTTACCGCACTCGCCGCATTCTTCGGACATTGCTCCTTCTGATTACTGGTTGTTCCGAAGGATGCAGCAAGTCACCGGTTCACTTCTTTCGCAGAAATCGAAAATTGGCTCCAAAATTGGATTGCCTCCAAAGGCGAGTTATTTTTTCGAGATGGAATTCGAAAATTGCCTGAGAGATGGGAAAAAGTAGTAGGTAGCGATGGACAATATACTTTAATTGATCTGTTCATTCATTTTGTTTTAAAATAAATGCATTTGTAAATACAAAAAACGGACCGAATTAATTTGTACTACCAATACATACATAATATATATACGATATAATACTCTGGTATTATCGAAAAATTATACTGATATTAATAACTGAAAATTTCGATTGAATTACCAGATTGAAATACCAGTATTGGACATTAAATACCAGTATTTAATGTCCAATACTGGTATTTAGATCTCGGTTTTACATATACCGCTATAGAATATCGGTTTTTAATCCTTGATTTATATAATACTGAAAAATTAAGAATATATAGATATATTACCGCTATTTTTTATATCGTTTTAAATTTCTAAATATAAAATAGATTAAGTTTATATTAATCATATCCTTACAAGATAGATAAAGTAAAAATAACGGACTTTAAGGAGTTTTGTATGTATAATTGTAGCAAAAAATTTCTGAAATTTGATTTTGACGAATATGTACTATTTTCATATGATTTGAATAATAAAGATTGTATACAGAATCTTACCATTTATTCATAATTAAAATGCAGAAATGTACTTTCGAATTTCTATTGTTAATTATTTCTGAAAAAAATGAAAAATTTTTGACAGTGACATTATCTCAAATCTAACCTTAAAATCTTTATATTTTAAACTTTTATAACTTCAAGTTGTTTCACAGTGAATCGATTTCGGATTTTGTTATAAGTCTGAACATATGTAAGAATAATCTGTAAAATTTTTGTTAAATTTTTAATATTTTAGAAATAGATATTAAACTCCTTTTTAGATATTTTGATAAAATGTTTATTATTATTTTTCTTTTCCTGCAGAATAAGATTGTAAGTGCTGCTCGAAAAATATAAATCTTCTTTTGTCAAAAAAGATGTAACAGTAATTATTGAATTGATGTATTTGCAATTTAATCAATTTTAAATTGTCGTCCATGTTCACTGTATGAATTCACTGCGAATTTATTCTGTTATTAAAATGAAGTGTATTGGAGAAATGAAACATATCCTACCTCGCACTAAATATTCATGCGCTTCATGCAAGAACGCACCCATTGTGTTACTTATGTATGTTGTTGGAAAACATTCCAGTGTTGCCATGGTTATCATCTAAATTTCTTTCTCTTTTCATCCTTTTTTCACTCTGTCAAAATTCCTCACAAAACTTACTAGATTTATTCGCATCGCATTCCAACGAATTCGTTGAAGTAAGTACTATTGTAAGAACATATTGGAGCATATTAAAGCTTGCGACGCGAATTAACCTACTATTGCAATTAAATAATTTAAATTTTATGAAAATTAATAAAAATAAATTATAAATATATTGAAAAATAAAGAAAAAAAAGAAAAATTAGGAAAAATATTAAATTAACTTAAAAATGTATATTTGTATGAAGAAATATTATGTAATTATATATCTATGAAAGTATTATATAATGAGAAAGCTGATATAAAAGAAATTTATATACATATATAAGTTTGAAATACAATAAATAAAAAAATCTTTCTTTCTCGGTTTCCTATGTTACTTTTGTTCACTTTTTCACTTTATCACTTTTTTACAAAAATTACCAATCTCTCGAGGTTTCTCACACAACATTTCACTAAATGGACAATATACGTAATATTTTTCTCTAAATTTCTACTCTGTTATATGCTTGAAAATGTTTAAGTGGAATATTGAAACGCTCATTTAAATAGAGAAAGAGAGAGGGGGAGGGTGAGAGAGGGGAGGGTGGGGGAGGGGAGAGAGAGAGAGAGAGAGAACAATAAAAAAAGGAGGAAATGAATCAGGGCACCTTCATCCCTAACCAATCGAAATTTTCAGATGCCAACACAGTCATATCGGTTTTATAAATTTTTATGGAACAATTTTTAATTAATAAATATAAACGTAATTTTATTATTTATAACATAAAATAGTTTATTATTACAAAATAGTTCGATATTGCATTTTATAATCATGACAAAACAGTGTCTTACCACAAATAAGTTATACAATAAATACTTGTATTCTATGCTTACAATGTTGTAAATTAAGTAAAATAACATTCCAATTCTTGCAGATTTCCAAAAGATATGCAAATAAGAAAATCGTTAGAATTTTGTAATTTTGATGAAAATTTTGTGGAAACTTCCATCTATTTATGCTCAAAACATTTCACGGAGAAAAATTACACAGTAAGAATGAATCCATCACAATTGAGAATTCTTTTGAACACTTAATTCTAATTGGTTAATTTTTACTGACTTACGTCTTATGGTTATTGTTACGGAAGGTGTGTGCCATGGCCTTAAGGACCGCACACAAAATTTCTATAACAGTAACCTTAAGACGTGAACTTAAGCCGATGAATCAATCAGAATACTGCTTTAGATCTACGTACTCTAACGGAAATAGAAATAGCAGTAAACTTATCCATAAAGCAAATTTCAATCGGTTGAAATTCATTCCTTATTGCGAGATTAAGTTACTATTATTTCCATTTCCATTAGATTACGTAAACTTAAAGCAATATCCTGATGCTCATCGATTTATGTCGGTCACTGTAGCGGAATTGTACGGCAGCCCTAAATGGCATCACTGCCTTATGTCCTATCAATCAGATTCGAATAATTTGTGTACTCGACCGGAAGTGCCTAGAGTTAAAAAATTTCTGATAAAAATTGGAGAAGATAACAAAAAATATTACCATATTATGTAAATACGAGAATTTACAAGAATTTAAAGAAAAAATTCAGTATTAATGTTTATTTGTATAAAACAACATATGTAAATTTAATATGTACTACGATTAAAAAAGCATGTAAATGTTTAGCCCTGATCTACAATAAATTTTTAAGCCTTAAGAAATAGACGAATCATTGTTGCTTATTATCTTCATATTTGACTATAATTAGTAGTAATTTTTTATGACTTGGGATGCTGTTCCGTGACAGTCGAAATTTCGAAAAACTGAATCTCAGAAAAGTAATAAAATTGGGATTAACCAATCAGAATTATTAGGATGTATTTATTTGTTGCATATGTATTAAATATAAGATTATTGAAATTTAATTTCTGTATGTATAAAAAGAAATTCATTATTAATAAATAAATGTTCGATAAGTATTCATTAATTAATTAATATATTGGGAGCGTGCATTAATTTTAAAGGATTTTCAAGAGATGGCGTAAATAATACTGTTGCTAAGTTATGCTATGCCCAATGTAGTGCCGAGCGTGTCTGGATGCCGGTAAACTAATGGCGAAGGAAAATTGGCGGGAAATCATTAAGTTCACAAGGAAATGTTATTCATTGTTTCTAACTCACAAACCATAAAACGGTTTAATACAAACTCAAATGAATATTTGGAACGTACAAATCGAAAGAGTAGAGACGTAATTGCGTGCGTTACGACAGCTTGGATAGCGGTGTCGCACAGGTTAGAATATGAGAAACTCAAAAATATACAACATAAGTGTTTCGTCTGACGACGCGAGCAATTACCTAATGACATGAGCAGTAACCGATGTCGATCTCGCAGAGAACATAAAGTGATTATTAATCTTACCGAGCGCTAACTAAAATCTATCGCTGAGGCTTAAAAAAGATCCGCATGCAGAACGTCATGGAAAAAAATCAGAGAGAGAGGCAAACCGAAAAAAAGAACTGACTCAAGCCGCAACTAACGCTTGCCACATCGCATCGGGCTATATTGTTGTTATCTTCATGCTCAAAGCACTATCATGTGGCTTTAGTTTTCAGTGTGTATCATTTTGCCAAAGTATAAACAACATTATTTTTTTGAATATTGAATATGTCGAATTTTGTGCCAACAAAACACAATTTGCGGAAAGCTTTACTTTTTTGCTTCCATTTGAAAAGTGCTGCCGAAAGTCAACGAATACTGTCAGAAGTTTATGATGATTATATTCCGATTTCAACATATGAGTACTAGTTTTGATGTTATAAAAAAAGAATGATTTTAACACGGAAGATAAGGAACGTCCAGGCTAGAAAAAGTTTGAAAATGAGGAAGCGGAAGCTTTACTCGATCAAGATCTGAGTTAAACGCAAGAGCTTGCAGAATCATTAAATGTTAATCGATCAATCATTTCCAGTCATTTGAAGGCCCTTGGAATAATTCAAAAGCAAGGAAATTGGATGCCGTACAAGCCGAGAAATGTCGAAAGGCGTAAAATGACCTGTGAATTGTTGCTCCAAAGACAGAAAAAAAAGTTTTTTGCATCTTATCGTGACGGGTGATGAAAAATATATACGATACGACGCTACGATAAGCACAAAAAATCATGGTGCAGGCCAAGCGAACCATTAACATCGATGGCAAAGCTGAATATTCATGGCACCAAGCTCATGCTTTGTATTTGGTAGGATCAGCTGAGTATATTATGAGCTGCTCCAACCCAACAAAACCATCACTGGGGAACGCTACCAACAACAATTGATGCAATTGAGTCGATTATTGAAGCAAAAACGGCCAGATTAAGACACAAAAGACACAAAATGATTTTCTAGCACGACAACGCTTGGTCATGTTGCGAAATTGATCAAAGAAATGTTAGAAACGCTTAATTGGGATGTATCACACCCGCCGTATTCTCCAGATATTACTCCTTCCGATTACCACTTTTATTTCGATCAATGATTCATGTCTAGTCTGAACAACGCTTCCATTCTTATGAAGATATCAAAAAATGGATCGATTCGTGGATAGCCTCAAAAGATATGTCGTTCTTCCGATGTGGAATCCATCTATTATTAGAAAGATGGGAAAAAATAGCTAGCTATAGATAATATTTGAATGATCAATTTGTAATCATTTTTTCATAATAAAGTCGTATTTTTATCAAAAAATCTCTTAAAATTAATGCACTCCCAATATAAGTATTTTTCCAGCACATAAATATAATCATTTATATCGGGATTATAAGGGAATAAAATTGCGTGCTTATCGGTCCGAAATTTTTATAGGGTTCCCACTTTTGTATGGACCAATATTTCCGAAATTGTGAATAATCAGAAAATTTAATTTAAATATTTTATGAAGAAAGATAATTATTATATAGTAGAACCCACAAAAAAACAAAAGATAATAAAAGAATCTTTTAAATTAAGAGATGGTTTAAGGTTAGAATGGGACAGCATCCTCATGCTGACGTGATAAATATGAATATCAAACGTTAATTTCGATTACGTGACCCATTTTGACTGAAAATGAGCATGAAAAGGCATCTTTAAAGACGCAATTCACGCAGCTGAAAACGCTAGCTACAATTGAACGGTTACCCTATTTTATGTACGTTTCCCCTTTAAGATGCTATTTCATTTGTGCGTTTTTATCATATGACAAATACATCAGAACAGAAAGATCCTCTGATCTCTCTATCGCATAGCCAACCAACAAAGTTGAAAAATTTGTAGTACAACAAAAAGGCACAAATAAAATATCACCCTAAAGGAGCCGTCGACAAACCAGCCGCTAAAGTCCCGCTATCTTTTCAGCGATATATCGCTAGCCGCTGAATTTATATGTTGATATAAAATCGTTTTTTTTTTTATACATTTAATTCTTGTTTGAAATTGATAATTAAAAATGAGTTTCAAAGTGCGTTTAAACTGCTTAAATAGTATTTTGTCAGCAATATTGCGAAATAGATTACTGTCAGTAGTAGTTAAAAAGATTAGGAAAGTCACTAAAAAAGTTAGTTTCGTTCGATTTTATGGATGAAACATGTCTGCATTGTCTGTTAACTACTTTCCACTGTAGTTGGATCTCTCCGAACTTTAAGCAGTAAAACGATGACTTGTACGGACTAGACAGAGTGGGGAGAACCGTTTTGACGCTGTGTGAAATTGCACCTTTAAGATATCTCTTCATGCTGAAAGCAACGTCAAGATGGAGAAGTTAGATTTGATTCAACTTCTAGCATCAATGTAATAATCAAAAATCAAAATAGACAAGTCGGAAATACAGAGATAGACACAAAAAAGAAGAACACGAGAAAGGCTAGATTTAGATTTAAACAAAATGAAATCTAAAGAAAATAAGTATTTATTTGTAAAGAAGTTTATTTATCATATTAATTAATGTTTATTCTAAAATTATTCAATTTTTTTTTATCTTTCTAAAATAAAAAGTTAGATTAAATCTGCAGAATATATAATACTTACAATTTGGACGGAAATATATCGAAATCAATAAGATATACCATAAATAAAAATATTAGTAAAACATAATTTCAATGATTATTTGATACCATAGACATATATACGTTTGTACGACACATTTTACGCCGAAATTATAATATCGATATTATGAAATGGCCAATTATTCCACTCTTCAGAAGAATAGCTATGATTGGTCAGTTTCATAACATCGATGTTGTAACTTCGACATAAAACATACCATATAACAGAGTATCTCTAGATTGAGCATTATGAGAGTGCGATTATCTATTATATAACGCGATATGCGATACGCGGTACAGAAACTAACTAGATAACTATAGGAACCACGCAAATTGTGACACTTGATTCTTTTCCCTTCTATTACAAATGGCGCGGTAAGCGGACGAGCTAAACAAAATTAACTTTAATATAAATTTTTTTAAATATACTACTTAACAAAAAATAAAGAACACTTTAGAAAACACTCAAAATTGCACAATATTTAAAACATCGTAACTCGGTGAAAAATTATCGCAAACAAAAACTCAAAAAAGCATTTGAAAATTTGAAATCTCTACTTCCGAAATCGGTAATTAATATTTCTGATTAATTCTTCATGGAGACACAAATGGGTACCGTCAAATCTGAATATTTTTTATAAACTTTACGAAGATCTATGGCGTGTAAAATTAACACAAAAATGCGCTTACAGCAATCGAAAGAATGAATCTTTATATTCAATTTTTTTTTATTGAGAAGTGTACGATTTTTTTCCACTGAGTTATTAAATGTTGAAGCAAAAGTAGTTATTTTTACTTCAACGTTTAATAACTCAGTGAAAAAAAATCGTACAGTACTCAATAAGAAAACAAATTGAAAATAAAGATTCACTCTTTGGACTGCTGTAAATCGCATTTTTGTGATTTTTACTTCATAGACCTTTATAAAATTTGTATAAAATTTTCAGATTTGACAAATATGCATTTCGTCCGTAAAAAATCAATCAGATTGAAATATCTATTACCGATTTCAAAAATAAAGAGTTCAATCTTTAAAATGCTTTTTAAGGTAAAAATCTCATTACGATCATTTTTGACAAAGTTATTTTATATTGAAAAAAGGATTATTTAGAATTATCAAAAATCATCAAAGTTAAAGTTTATTTTTAATTTTAAAAGATCGACTTCAAATTAACATCGTTTGTAATAAAATTTTTACATAAAAACATGATTTGAAGCATTCGAAAGTTACAGCTTTAAGTTTTAAAATGATTTCAAATGTTTCGTAGTCATTTTTCGCAGAGATACATAAACTATGATTTTAGCCTTTTTAACGTTAATTCTAAATGATGCTTTAAGATAGAATAACTTCGTCAAAAATGATCGTAATAATATTTTCAAAAAAATATTTTATAAAGAAACTCTTTACTTTTGAAATTGGTAGATATTTCAATCTGACTGATCTTTTATGGAGTTATACGGACGCAAATGGATACCTGTCAAATCTAAAAATTTTGTACAAATTTTATAAATCTATTAAGGCGTTAAGTAAAAATAAAAAATGCGATTTGCAATTGAAAGAGTGAATCTTTATCTTCAATTTTTTGACCGATGATTTTTTTTCATCAAGATGAAAAATGATCACTTTTGCTTCAACGTTTAATAATTCGATGAAAAAAAAGAATATAATACTCAATAAAAAAGCAAATTGAAGGTAAAGGTTCTTTCGACTTTTTCGACTGCTGTAAAGCGTATTTTTGTGTTAATTTTACTTCATGCCATAGATCTTCATAAAGTTTGTAAAAAATGTTCAGATTTGACGGGTATCTATTTGTCCATATATATATATCTCTATGAAGAATCAGATTGAAATATTAATTACTGATTTCGAAAATAGAGATTTCAAATGTTTTTTGATTTTTTGTCTGTGATAATTTTTCACCAAGTTACGATGCTCTGAATGTTGCGCAATTTTGAACGCGTTTTAAAGTATTCCCTATTTTTTGTTGAGTAGTATATATTAACTTTTTTTAAGCACATTTTATCTATAAAAATAATACTCTTATATTTTCAACGGATTTACTTAATAATTGCATTTAAATTAATTAATTTTATTAAAAAGTACTTAGTAACGTATCACTAGCTCGTGCCGCTTATTGCGCTACATGTAGATGAAAAAAGAAACAAGCGATATGGTTTGAGCGGTTCCTATAGTTACCTAGTTAGTTTCTGTACCGCATATCACGTACTGCGTTACATGTAATCGCATCCTCAGAAATTTAAGGAGTGAAGGGTAGCCTTTATTTAGAAAGGGACTCACTAGGTCGGTGTTTATAGTCTGTTTTTATATTCAAAACTGTCTTAAGTACGGTCTTAAGATATCTTTTAGATTCATAGTCTTTTAGATTCATAAAAAAATAAGACGATACTTGAGTAAAATCTCAAGTTAAAACTTATTGAAGACGATCTTATTTCAAAACGTCTGGAACAGTCTTGACATGATTCATAAACACTTGTTCAAAATAAGCATAAAGAATTAAGAGTCTTCTAGTTACGAATTCATAATCATTATAAGACATCTTATTTGATATATATATATAATAAATAAGACGGTTTTCACCGTCAAGACCGTATTCGAGGTGGACTTAAGTAAAAATTAAAAATGTTAAGTAGTATATCTCGTTCACCACAAATTTTAATAAAAATACATTGAATAGATGCATTTTCGCGTAAAAATAAATATTTGATAATAAAAAAATGTCACTCTATCCCGCAAATCAAGATATAATATTATACATCAAAGTTGACGAATATTGAGGTTAGGAAATCTGTCATACTTAAATGTATCGATATGATCATGCATTGTGATCACGCAAGTTCTTATAGGCAGATAAGATATTTCTCTATTGTAGACTCTTATTAGATCGTACTGAAAAACGATATATTCAATAAAGCAATTAAATAAAGATTCTTGACTCGCTGTTCAAAAATTTGTTGGTAATGCAAACTTATGGTCAAAATTCATACGAGAAATGTTTTGATCGAGACTTAACCGATCATAAACGAATAGGAATTTGGACAACGGCGAAGTCGCGTTTATAATTACAGCATATATTTTAAAGAAATACTGGATTTAAATTTTAATTCAAATAAAAAAAAATTAAAAAGATATTGATTTTAAATAATTTAAATTTTTCTGCTTTAAAACAAATCTGCTTTAAAAACACAAATTCACTGCTTTAAAAATATAAATTATTTTCTTATATTATTTTTAAAGCTAATTCTTATATTATTTGAATTTGTGTTTTAAAAACACTGCTGTGACAGATTTCCTAACCTAAATAGTCGTCAACTTTAATAATATATTTCGGTTCGCGAAACAATACGACACCTTTTTCTTGTCAAATATTTATTTTTACGCGAAAACACATTGATTCAGTGGTTTTATCAAATTAATCCTCAGAGAAATTTCAGTTCAATTTCAGTGATTTTTCAGTATGTCAGCTGAAAAATTAACTTTCAATTATATTTCAATAATTTTTCAATCAACAATTTTGCTAAAATGTTCTAAACATGGAATAATTTCAGCGAAATTTTTTCATTAGGGAACGCACTTCAAGTCGCAATCCACAGTCTAATCATACAAAAGATAATATAATAACATATTTCGTAAATTTATACTTCTCAAATGCAGTATTTCTATTGGAGAATCCAATCGAAATATTATGGAAACAGTCGAATATCAAATAAGTTCAATCTTAAGACAGTTTTTGTCAAGACAATTAAATCTTAAATCAAACAAGAATTTCTTAAGAAAAAACTTCTTCTTGAAGGTCGTCTTATTTCGTGACTATGAAATGTTACGATTTCAAGATGATCTTAATTGAATAAGATAATCTTGACCGAGATGATCTTAAGCGCTGCCTTGAGCTACGACTATGAATACCACTCTTACTCAATTAAGATCATCAAAAAAATTGTTGAAATTAAACTGAATTTTTTCTGAAATGCTGTTTCAAAAACGAGGATTAATTTCAATAAAATTTTTCCATCAGAGGATTGAAGGACGGATTTTACAGATCTGTTCTTATCCATCTTGTCTGTATTCCTAGAGTACTGCAGGTGGTAATTAATGTTAAGAAGATCGCGTTCATCTCAAATTTTAAAACTTTTGATAAAAATACATTGTGTTTTCGCATAAAAATAAATATTTGACAAGAAAAGGTGTCGCGTTGCTCCGCGAACCGAAATATATCATTAAAGTTGACGATTATTTAGAAAATCTGTCACAGCAGAGGTTTGTTTTTAAAACACAAATTCATTGCTTTAAAAATAATATAAGAATAATAAATAATTTGTATTTTTAAAACAGTAAATTTGTATTTTAAAGCAGATTGTTTTAAAACAGAGAAGTTATTAAAAATTAATACCTTTTTAATTTTAAATAATTTAAGTTTCTCTGCTTTAATATTAATCTTTTTAATTTTTTTTATATGAATTAAAGTTTAAATCCAACATTTCTTTAAAATACATGCTGTAACTATAAATGCGACTTGTCCAAATTCCTATAAATTTTGAAAAAAGTTACAAATGTTTTATAATGTATTATTAAATTTTTGTTAATTAAAATTAATAATATTACCTAACGATTTAAATATAAGTAAATCTATTGTGAATCTCTCGCGTTTCCGACTTTTTGTATATACTTGTTTTAATGTGAAAATGTTATATAAAAAATCTTCTGATGTTGCATTTATATAGACAAAATTTACAAGAATCATATTCGTTTATGATCGATTAAATCTCGATCAAAACATTTCTCGTATGAATTTTGGCCATAAGTTTGCATTACCAACAAATTTTTGAACAGCGAGCCAAGAATCTTTATTTAATTGCTTTATTGGATATATCGTTTTTCAGTACGATCTAATAAGAGTCTATAATAGAGAAATATCTTGTCTGCCTACAAGAACTTGCACACGTGATCACAACGCATGATCATATCGATACATTTAAGTATGACAGATTTCCTAACCTCAATATTCAATCAATTTTGATGTATAATATCTTGATTCGCGGGAGTGACATTTTTTTATTATCAAATATTTATTTTTACGCGAAAACGCATCCATTCAATGTACTTTTATTAAAATTTGAGGTGAACGAGATATACTACTTAACATTTTTAATTTTTGCTTAAATCCACTTCAAACACGGTCTTGGCGAAGACCACGGTCTTGTTTATTATATATACATGTCTTATAATGATTATGAATTCGTAATTATTATAGAAGGCAGTCTTAAGTCTACGCTTATTTGAACAAGATGTGTTATTTTGAATAAGATGTGAATCATGTCAAGACTGTTCAAGACGTTTTGAAATAAGATTGAAATAATTGTCTTCGATAAGTTTTAGTTTGAGATTTACTCAAGTACTGTCTTATTTTTCGATTATGAATCTAGAAGACCGTACTTAAGACAGTCTTGAATATAAGAACGGAATGACCTAAGACAAAAAAAAGATTATAGTAAAAAAAATTTACAAAATTGTAATTTATTTATTTAAATAATACCAATGAGACATTACTTACACAATAAATAAATATTTATTTTAAGAAATATTTAAAGCGAAATATTACTTTTTACTGAATGAATTTTTATTTACTATAAGCAAATGTTCATTGACACTAGTTTTTAAACAAATATTTATTAAAATTTCGTAAATTTTTATTTTTAATGTATAGAAAACAAATCACTTACGGTCAATTATCAATTACGTATCCAAGCTTAAAGCTTAACGCTTACAATAGCTTACAAAATGAACAATTTCACTTATTTAATGTGAACTGATAAATCAAACTAAACAGCACTTATAAGCATGAGCGCTTACAGTGTGTGAGCGTGCAAACCGAACGCAGCCAATATATTGAATATTAGAGTGTATTTTGTTTCACGTATGATGTGTATAATGTATCATTTATCCTTGTTTAATAAGTGAATAAGGATAACTGGATAATGCGCATCATCTGTGAAACGGAATGTATCCTTAATTTTAAATATCATTTTCATATCTTTTTTATCAAATTCCGTAATAATGTCAAATATCCAAATTAGTTCACTATCCATATAGGGATAGTCGGCACGCTTCTAAGAATTTAGACACGTATCACATCTACTTTCGACATGGAGTAATAGGAAATCAAACTCGAGGCTCGAAAGAAAATAGGCACGGTATTGATACAGGAAAATATATAAAAAATCGAGATTTTACAATAGTAGCTTACGAGAAAAGACACGCGATATCTAATAAGAATATATCTTTAGAATGAATACATAGGTTAAGCTATACACTCATTGGATATCGTGTCGCGCGCGACGAACATCGAACTGGTATGCCGGAGACATAAGGCTTAAAACCTGTTGTAGATCCGAAATAATGCTGATTGGCTTCGCCATTAGGGGCTCCGCACAATAAAAGGACAATAAGGGAACAGAAACTGTTTACAATACCACAATACATGATTTCTGATAGGTTGAAATTCTTATTCTCTGTTTTCTGTTCCCTTATTGTCCGGAGACATATTCCTTTTATTGTGTGGAGTCCCTTAAGTGTCCTTACCTGTGTACTTAGTAGAGAGAAACCTGAAAGAGGACATAACGGCCAAAATCTGTAATCGCAAAATGCTTGTGGCGTTGCAAGCGTTAATTGCGGCGCTCGAGTCAGTTCTATTTTCCGATTTTCCTCTCTCTCTCTCTTTCTCTCTCTCTCTCTCTCTCTCTCTCTCTCTTTCTCTCTCTCTCTCTCTCTTTCTGGTATTAGCGTTCTGCATGCGGACCTTTTTTATGCCTCAGCGATTTTAAGTTAGTGCTCATTAAGATTAATCATTCCTTTATGTTCATTGCGAGATCGACATATTTTTTATTGCTCATGTCATTAGCTCATGTTATTAATTGTTCGCGTCATCAGATAAATGCTTATATCGTAAATTTTCTTACGTAAGTTTCTCATATTCTAATCTAGTAATGCGATATCCGAGCTTCACATGCACGTCTCTACTTTTGTAATCTATACGTTCTAAACAATCATTTGAGTTTGTATTAAATTGCCTTATGGCATGTGAGTCAGAATCAATGAGTAACATTTATTTGCAAAATGATTTTAACGATTTCCCGCCAATTGTCCTTCGCCGTTAATTAGTTATCGTCGGCGCCGAATACACTCGGCATCGCATTGGGCACAGCAACCACAACGTAGCCACATGCTGCCGCGCACTACTGCCAAAATGAATGTAAACTTCATAGCAATGTCCACTTTTCTTAGGGTACATCGTTCATTTTTCAAGGCTAGAGATGATAAATCGATATAATATTTATAGTTCATATAATCGTGCTAATATAGCACTTGAAAAATGATGTACTTTAAGAAAAGTGGACGTTGCTACAAAATTTACATCCACTTTGTCAGTAGAGCGCGGTAGCATTTTGCGGTTACAGGCCGTCATGTCCTCTTTATGCTTAGTTAGAAAGAAGACAATGTTAACCTCGAATCTACAATAGATTTTTAAGTCTTAAGTCGTAAGGAATGAACAAATCATAATCGATAATCCTCCTCATTCGACTATAGTTGATCAATTTCTTACAGCTTAAAACATCTATTGTAGATCCGAACTAAAGAAAGAAGAGGTTAAGGCATCCATAATCCGGTATCCATAATCGATTTTTATTTTAGAACCGTCTTAAGTAAGATCTTCTTAAGACTAATGCAGCTCTCTGATTGGTTTGTGATTTCTTAAGATCGTAATTAAGGCGGTCTTGAATATAAAGTCTGACTATGAATACCAGCCTAAGACGAAGAATTGCGTCATATAGACCTAGATATAGAACACAAAATGGCGATGCTCACTTTATGCTCACTTTAACAATACTCTAACAGCGAGACTAGCATACAAATAAGTGATATATAATTTACCTTTCATTGCATAATGCCGCGAAGAAATAAAAATATCAACCAATCTGATCTCGTATATAGACTATATTCTTCCATCTGCTTTAAAGAATATGATCAACATGATGCTATAAATGCTTTGAAGTATTCTTTAATTCATCAATCCGTAAAATTCTTCCTTCCGATTAGTTAATCAAAAGCAAAGCATTTGTAGTTTGCTTCAAAGCATTTATAGTTTGTTTCAAAGCATCCCAGTCAGAAATAATTTCTCGAAAAGACATTGTTTCGATGTCGAAAATAAAAGTCGAAAGTTTTCGAAATTTCTATTGATTTTAATGGATTTTTAGCTTTAATTTCGATTAATTTTTAGAGTTGAAAATAAAAACTCGAATTGATCTAGTCAGGATAAAAATATAATATTAATATCACTAATGCAATAAGTAAATTCGACAAGTAATGTAATAGCATAACTCACTAATAGCATAGTAACGGAGAAAATTTCATTAAAGTTTTATTGAAATTTTATTGTGAAAATAAGTATTATTGATTATTATCATATTTCAGAGGATATAAAAAGTTAAAATAAAAAAAAATTTATTTTATGAATTCGAGAACTAATTTTATAATGTACCTATCCGAATTCGAACCTCCATTTACCATGCTTCATTTCTGTGATCATACGGGAACTGCTCCTTCGAAGAATCATGAACACTCATAATGCTAATGGATGATAGTTGTACATATCTGTTCAAAGATGTCGTGAAAAAGGCGGAACACATAAAAAAATATAATTAATGTTAATATAAATATAATTAATATAAATATAATTAATGTTAAATATAATACCATAGTAATGTATAAATGATGACATCTATGATAATAACTTGTTTTTAATAATACTGTAAAATATTATTTTATTAGCTGAAATAATACTAATTGCTCTAATGATATATATATATTTTTTTTACTCTAATAAATTTTTTATATCAAATATTACAATTACTGGAAGTAGTTCTATGTTACGTCATATGTCGTCATATATTACTATAGTAGTAACACTAATGGCTCAGCATTGACATTATTGCGTATCAGTAATACTACTGAAGCAGTAACGTTAGTAGTATTTTTATACTTCCAAATGATATTGGAAACTTGTATGATAGACTAACATTTAAATTTAAAATTAATTTAAAACTGAGATTATTTTATATCAATTCAAGCTAGAATTAGATTCTAGCTAGATTTTGATGATATTTTTAAAATTCGGTGATATTTTTCCTTGATTTTAAGCTCATTTATGATAAGAGACAGCTAATATATAGGTTGTCAGCATTTATAATAAGAGACATAATTCCTTGTATTGAAATTCTTCAATACAAAAGTGATAAGATTATATATATTAAATAAACTACAAAGTATAAATAAAAATAATGTTATTCAGCAAGAGAACAATAAAATAAGATACAAAGAATTACTAGAAGAAAAGATATAGAATTATCGACAGTTGTAAAAAAATGTTCCGATTCGTATAAAAAAATTCCACAATTTTTTAAAAAGTTATAATTATTTATAAATATTATTTATAAATTCTGAACAATTTTGAGAAAACTTTTATGATTAGAGCGATATTGCAATTGTCGAAATAAAATCGAAAAAAAATGTTGATTCGACTTTTGAACGAAAATATTCAAAATATAAGATTACATATTACAAATTTATACCAAAAGTATTTAAAATGTATCAAACTCTCATTGCACTCTCTACATACGTAATTTTTTATCAAAACAGGCGGAACAAAATGCGCGGAAACGCGAAAATCTAATAAAGTTTAGTTAATTTTATTTTCCGCGTTTCATATAAGCACCCTGCAGTCATTCCCGTTAAGGCACTAGATATATGAGTATTTTCATTCGCCATCTTGGTTCCACTTGATATAGTACGATTAGTGACAAAGGTAAATGTTAATGGGAGTACAAATTAATTCGGTTTCTCTAAAGATGGCTCCAGCTGTTGTGAATTCATAGTGATAGCTGATTTTGGCGATTTCAGAAAAGTTAAACATCTGCTAATTATATTCAGTTTATATCGCTTTGAGTTTCATATAAAAACCTTGATTTTTACTGTGTTTGAAATGTCGAATTTTGTATTAACCAAGTAGTATTTGCGGGAGGTTTTGATTTTCTGCTTTAATTGGAAGAAAAGTGTGACTGAAGCCCATCGAATGTTTGTCGAAGTTTATGGTGACACTGCTCCAACTGATAAATCATGTAGGGATTGGTTTCGACGTTTCAAGGATGGAGATTTCAGCGTTGAAGACAAGCCTCGCTCTGGACAGTCAAAAAAATTCGAAGACAAAAAAGAGGCATTATTCGAAGAAGATCAGAGTCAAACGCAAGAGGAGCTTGCAGAATTATTGAGGGTAATTCAACAAGCTGTTCTGTACGATTAAGAGCCGTGGAAATGATTCAAAAACAAGGAAATTGGATGCTTTATGAACTGAAACCGAGAGACGTTGAAAGGCGATTTTTCACTTGCGAACAACTGATTCAAAGAGGAAAGATTTTTTGCATCGGATTGTGACTGGAGATGAGAAGTGGATATTCTATGACAACCTCAAGAAGAAAAAATACTACACTAAGCTCGGTCAATCGTTGCCATCAACACCACGGCCGAACATTCATGATTCGAAGATCATGCTCTGTATCTGGTGGGACCAAAAGGGTCTTGTTTACTATGAGCTGCTGAAACCTGATGATCAATATCGGCTACAATTGATTCGTTTGAGCCGTGCATTGCGAGAAAAACAGTCGAAATACGAGCAAAGACATGATAAAGTTATTCTTCATGACAATGCTAGACCTCATGTCGCTAAAGTCGTAAAAAAATATTTGGAAATGCTCAAATGGGATATTTACTGCTCCCGCTGTATTCTCCGGACATTGCTCCTTCTGATTACTGGTTGTTCCGAAGGATGCACCATTCATTTCTTTCGCAGAAATTAAAAATGGGCTCCAAAATTGAATCGCCTCCAAGACGAGTCATTTTTTCGAGATGGAATTTGAAAATTGCCTTTGAGAGATGGAAAAAAGTAGTAGGCAGCGATGGACAATACTTTAATTGATCTGTTCATTCATTTTGTTTTGAAATAAATGCATTTTTGAACGGACCGAGCTAATTTGTATTTCCAATAAGAGCCCAAATTTTGATAAAAATACACTGAATTGATGCATTTTCGCGTAAAAATGAAGATTTAAATTAAGAAAAAGATGTCGCTCTGCTCCACAAACAGAGATACTAATCCTTAAAGTTAATGACTTCGGATTAGAAAATCTGTCATAACAGCGGTTCACTGTTTTAAAAACAAATTCACTGCATTTTATAATATCTTAAGTAATGTCTTAAGATGCTAATGC
Source organism: Atta colombica (assembly GCF_001594045.1). NCBI lineage: Eukaryota > Metazoa > Arthropoda > Insecta > Hymenoptera > Formicidae > Atta > Atta colombica. The sequence goes on from NW_017259186.1 coordinate 176,829, forward strand.
GGTTCTCTGATTCATGACATCTTAAGACTGTCTTAAGATGATTTTAAATATAAGATCCGACTATGAATACCGCCCTATGGAATACATATCTAGTGCCTTAATTCCCGTGGATACACAGTAGGCTCCTCTATAGCACAAAAGTTGCAGCAATAATGCTGCAACATTGCAACAATATTGCAGTGATATTGCTGCAAATTCTGTATGAACTAAAAGTAGTGGAGAACGGACAACTAATGAGAGACAAATCATGAGGGACTTATTTTATGAAAATCCAATATGGCTGTGTTCACTGCTCTTTGGCAGCAGCATTTTGACACATTAGAGTCAAAAACAAAAAAATGTGCAATTTCTGTTTAATAATAATATTAAATTAAACAAAGTCGTGGCTTATTTCGAGCTTTTAATTCGACTGACTTTAAATTAATACAATAACATAAGAAGATAAATATTATATAATAATATAAATACAATTAATAAACTAATATAAAATTACAAACGTTTCGGCTTACAAAGCCTTCTTCAGTGTACAAAGCAAAAATACATTATTAAATTAACGAACAAATTAGATAGCGCATATAATGAAATATTAAAAAAAAAATAACCAGTGATAATGTGTCAATTCATATAAAATTCGAATGTCAAATTGTGTTAAGACAGATTATATAAAATGAAGAAAGAGTTCTCTCTCTCTCTCGGTCAAAAGTAGATTAATATGATGTCCTTCAATAAAAATAATTTTGTTAAATTCCTCGATTTAAAACGGGAATTCAGTTTATCACAGACTTGAAACAATTGATTTGAGAGTTCAATTGTTACAAATATTTTATGATATTGCTAATTTACATAAAATACTGTAATTAAAATAAAAATCCCAATCGGAGATTTAGTCAAGTACATTAAAATTAGAAGTTGTCTCGTTTGAAAATTGATTCAAAATAATTTATTGGGAGTACAAATAAGTTTCCGCCGTTTGTAAATAAAAGACGGCGCCACTAATAAACTATAGTTAAAATTGTTTGATGTAAAACGACATCGTAAGATTGGACATCCGGCAACACCATAACCTTGAAATATTAGCGATTTTGTATCAGCATCATATATTTTTTTTTGTACGAAATATCGAGCGTTTTGAGCCGAATAAGCGTCATTTGCGGGAACTTTTGATTTACTTCTTTAATTTGAAGAAATCTGCAGCTGAGGCTCATAGATTGCTTGTAGAAGTGATGCTGCCTTAAGTAAGAGAAGTTGTCGTGAGTGATTTCAAAAATTTAAGAACGGTTTGACGTCGAAGACAAAGAACGTAACGGAAGGCCGAAAGTGTACGAAGACGCAGAATTGGAATTATCGGATGAAGATTCGTGCCAAACGCAAAAAGAACTTGCACTTACATTAGGAGTGACAACAACAAACAATTTCATATCATTTGAAATCATTGGGAATGATTCAAAAGCAAGGGAATTGGGTTCCACATGAACTGAAGCCGAGAAACGTCGAACGCCGATTTTTCACATGTGAAATGCTGTTTGCCAGGCATAAACAAAAGGGTTTTTTGCATCGTATAGTCATTGGTGATGAAAAATGGATTCACTACGATAATCCAAAGAAGAGGAAATCATAGGGACCACTTGGCCATGTTTCAACATCGACAGCTAAATCGAATATTTATGGAAAAAAACTCATGTTGTGTATTTGGTGGGATTAGCTGGGTGTCGTGTATTATGAGTTGCTCAAACCGAACGAGACCATTACTGGGGCTCTCTACCGAACACAATTGATGAGATTGAGCCGAGCACTCAAGGAAAAACGCGCCCACTACTATTCCAGGCATGACAAAATTATTCTCCTGCATGATAATGCTCGATCACATGTTGCGGCGCCGGTCAAAACCTACTTAGAAACACTCAAATGGGAAAGTCTACCCTATCCGCCGTATTCTCCAGACATTGCTCCTTCCGACTACCATTTGTTCTGATCGTTGACGCATGGCCTGTCTGAGCAGCACTTCACATCATATGAAGATACTAAAAATTGTATCGATGATTGGATAGTCTCAAAAGATGAAGCGTTCTTCTGACGCTTCCACATGCTACCAGAAAGATAGGAAAAAGTAGTAGGCTAGCGATGGCCACTACTTTGAATAAAACATTATGTACCGTTCTTTCACAATAAATGTTTAATTTTTGATAAAAAATGGCGGAAACTTATTTGTACTCCCAATAACATTATTAGAGTGAAAATATATGAGCATTTTCACTCTAATAATGTTAAAATTTGTAATATTTTTATATTTTAACAATTTTTATTGATATATCATTATTATTTTAACTTCCAATATTGTGTTTTTATTAGTAATCATCTGTAAATGTTTAAAATCTGCACATATAAAATGGGCTTCTTGATTGACAAGTCATGTCCTTCATTCTTTATCACCGTTATACGCAATGATTCATGCTTGCTTTTTTTTCTGTACTTGCTTCTTTCCGTCATGATTGTTTGTTATTTCATTATCACTATTGCCTCGCATTGGATTTAGAGCTTACCATCGGAGGAGACGAGACAAATTCACCAATTACCACGTATAATAATATTAAATTATAAAATTATACAAGATAAATGTTCCAGTGACATGTATCTATGTCCAGACATTTACACAAAACTGTATTCATATTGTATTAATTTTAAATGCTTTTTTAAATACAATATCATACAATAATAAAACAACTTTTAAACGAGCAATAAAAGATTTTTTAATATACAGTAATGAGATTGTGTAGTCATACATTTTAATTACAAAGTGTTAATTATCATTTTAAGTGTAATTATCATTTGAATTAAAATAATAAAATTATATTCGCTTATAGAAGAAAATAGTTATTGCAATCTAGAATCCTCGTTACTTGAGATTTTATACTTGAGACTTTGTATGAAAAACACGGAATTTCCAGATTCATGTATTTCTTGATTTCAATCTTCGCAAGTCTGTTATAGAAACTTCTCGATATAAATTTACAAAAATTATTGAATGATTTCTGGTAAGCAAGAATTATTATGACAAAATGTGTTAGTTATTCTAGAAACATCTCGATGTAAATTTATAATAATATGATAATTATTAAATAATTTTTGGTAGGCAAGAATTATTATGACAAAATGTTTTAGAAAACTTAGTATTTGATTTTTTAAGAACATAAAAATTATTGAAAGAAATATTAGGTATGGGAAAAAGTTCGTGGCATTTTTTTAATGCCATCTAACGGGAAAAACGCCACGAACTTTTTTCCACACCTAATATATTCTTTAATAACATAAAATACGATTTGCGGACGTTTAAGCTAAAGAGAAGCTCCTGAGCCAGAACGTCACGTGAGTGTCCAGCAACTCGGCTGTCGAGCCTCGAGCGATAGTAGGAATAATGCGCCGGAATCGGTCCGAAATGTGCAAATCATTGTAGGCATTGATATAATATGAGTAATAATATGAGTAATATATAATAATATTAATATATTAGGTGTACAACTTTGCTTCCGCCATTTTCCTATAGATAGCTTTAGCGGTAAGTGATGGTCGAAATAAATAGATCATAGACGTCATACAATAAACTTGGGCATCTGTCAATATAACCCCATAGAAACATTATTCGATTTGTGTCTGCATCATAAAGTTATTCTCGATTGAAAATGTCAGTTTACAAGCCAAATTCTCGTCATTTGCGGGAGGTTTTAATTTTTTGCTTCAATATGAAGAAATCTGCGGCTGAGGCTCATTGAATGCTCTCAAATATTTATGATGAGATCGCTATTAGTGAAAGAACGTGTCGTGAGTAGTTTCAACGCTTCAAGAACGGTGATTTTGACATCCAAGGTCATGCTCTGTATTTGGTGGGACCAGCTCGGCGTAGTGTATTATGAACTGTTAAAACCGACTGAAACAATCACAGGCGATCGGTATCAAATGATGCGTTTGAGCCGAGCATTGAAAGACAAATGGCCGCAATACAACGAGAGACACGATAAAGTGATTTTGCAGCATGACAATGCTCGACCCCATGTTGCGAAAGTAACAGTCAAGATATACTTGGAAACGTTGAAATGGGAAGTCCTACTCCACCCGCCGTATTCTCCAGACGTTGCTCCTTCTGACTATCACTTGTTTCGATCAATGGCACACGGCCTGGCTGACCAGCAGCCTAATATTATATAATAATATATAAAATAATTTATATTAGATGTACAACTTTGCTTCCGCCGGTTTTTTTCCGAAATTCGAGGCTTTATTGTAAAAAACTGATTATACATTTATGATTCAAAGTATTGTCCATCGCTGGCCACTACTTTCTCCCATCTTTCGGGTAACGGACGAATCCCGCGTCGAAAAAACTGGTCATCTTTTGAGGCTATCCACGAATCGATCCAATTTTCTTCATAAGACCGGAAGTGCTGGTACATAATACATTACGTCGAGCTGATCCCACCAAATACAGAGCATGATCTTGCAGCCGTGAATATTCGGTTTGGTCGTCGACGTAGAAGCATGGCTTGGAACTCCCCATGATTTTCTGCGCTTGGAATTATCGTAATGAACCCATTTATCGTCCCCAGTCACAATGCGATGCAAAAATCCCTTCCGTCTTTGCCTTTCAAGCAGCTGTTCACAAGCAAACAAACGCCGTTCAACATCTCTCGGTTTCAATTCGTACGGCACCCAATTTCCTTGCTTCTGAATCATTCCCATGGCTTTGAGGAATTTTAAAATGGCTTGTTGAGTCACTCCCAATGATCGTGCCAAATCTTCTTGATTTTGACACGAGTCTTGCTCAAGTAATGCTTCCAATTCTGCATCTTCGAAAACCTTCTCTCTTCTACCGCTATGCCGGTCTTCGACGTCAAATTCACCGTTCTTGAAGCGTTGAAATCACTTACGACACGTTCTTTCACTAATAGCAGCCTTACCATAAGTATTTGAGAGCATTCGATGAACCTCAGCCGCAGATTTCTTCATATTGAAGCAAAAAATTAAAACCTCCCGCAAATGACGAGAATTTGGCTCGTAAACTGACATTTTCAATCGAGAATAACTTTATGATGCAGACACAAATCGACTAATGTTTCTATGGGATTATGTTGACAGATGCCCAAGTTTATTGTATGACGTCTATGATCTATTTATTTCGACTACCACTTACCGCTAAAGGATGCATTTATAGGCAAACGGCGGAAGCAAAGTTGTATACCTAATATTATCAATTTCTTACTCTTAATCACTTAAGTTTTAGCAGGAAATACGCGAAATTCCATAAGCGCCGACTATTTTTATAATAATATCTCGGAGGCACAAAAAAACTGCAATCTAAAATGATTCGCTTACATAATTTCTATAGTATGTTATGTAGTAAAAAAGATTTTTTCAAAAAGTATCATCAAGATTAGAGTCCCTATAATAAAGTCTGGACACTGCATTCGCGCATATGCCCGTCCGCCATTAACAGTCAAAATCGGAAATATATCGCCGTTTTTCCGCGCAATTCAAATGACTGTTTGCTATTATACGCAACAATAAAGTTGAATTCAAATTTAAATGATTCAAGATGAAAGATAGAGTAGAATAGAATTGTACAAGCGAGCAAAAATATTTTATAGCGTGTCAATATATCTTACAATCATCTATATACCATGATATATCTGTATAATGTGTATACTAATCTATACTGCTGTTGTGAGATGCTCTAAACATTTTATCAATAATTATCACCATCAGTAACTAGTGACAGCCAATGAGAACCGCGCTTTCTTCCAAGATTATCCTGCTATTGACTGTCACTAGTTAACGACAGCGTCAAGCATCGATAAGACGGTTAGAGAATCCCGCTACTAGTAGCTCTATTTTGCCAACCGAAGAATTTTGACCTAAAATTTTGACCTAAAAGAATTGTTATGAAATAAAGTCGAAAGTATATTAAACTTACCCATGCAATTAATATAAAGGCATAAACAATTAACAAACTTTATATTAATACTTTATTAAAACTTTATTAATACTATAAAATATAAAATATAAAATATAAAATATTTATATTAAGTATATAATAGCTATAATAGGTATACATTAGCTATAAAATATATTAGGTATAAAATATATTAGGTTATATCGATGACAATCAAATCATATTAGAATATAATAATTAACACAATCAGTATTAAAGATTATGCGTTTCGCGGGTTTCTTCCCTGTCCAAATCCATTCTTGAAATGCCAACGTTTCGTGAATCTTGCAGTTCACTTCATCAGGGCGAGGAGCAGCCTGATACTGAGCTGTTTCTCCGGGTCGTTCTCCTTTTATATATTTCGCTTCTTGTTGAAGTGATGGAGGGAAAGAAGAGAATTGTGAGTGGGGAGTAGGGGGAGGCGTGGGGGAAATCGGTCAATCCTCGTTAACCGGGAGAATAGTTTTCCATATTTTATTATCTCTATTTAGATTGTTAGGATGTTTTTGTATCTCTATAGCTTCTCTACTTTCTTCGAAAGTATGATGTAATGCCTATTGTGATTGTTTCGTCAAACAGTATTTGATGTCCTGTTTCGATGTTGTGTTCTGATAGTGATTGCGTGACATGTTTTAACCTCACGTTAGCGTTCTTTTATTCATAGATTGACCATTCTCCCAATTTCTCCAATGTATACTTGCCCGCAGGAACAAGGTATTTTATTCACTCCTGCGAGCTGAGTGGAGATCTTTGATCTTTAGGATTTCTTAAGATTTATCTTTTTGGGTTTAAAGATAATTCGGATATTGTGTTTGTTTAATATTCTGCCAATCCGATTTGTTGTTCTTTTGACATATGGGAGAATGGATAGGATCCTCTCGTATTGTGTGTCAGAGATCATTGTCTTCTTTGCAAGTTTATTGATTGCTTTGATTATGTCTTTTTTGTCCGTTTTTCTATAAAACTGTTTTTAAGTGATTGTGTCATACAGATGACAGTAGTCATGAACACATCAGACTATAAGAAAAAGATAAAGAACCTTCTTTCGGACAAACCATACAAAAAGCTTGACAAGGATCCAACTAATACAATCGCGCAAAACGCTAAGATCCTGGTGGAAAAAAGCAACATTCCCAATAAAACCAAATCAACATTAAAACCTACATATCCTCTCCCACCAAAACTATACGGACTACCAAAAGTACACACAAACCAAACATCCCACTCAGACCGATTGTTAGCGCCATACATTCCCCGACATACAACTTCCGCTTCCTAGCACATACACTACAACTCCTCACTAGGAAATCCGAATCACACATAACTAACTCAACGGACTTCATACAAAAGATCCAAAAAATCCGACTACGTCCCACAGACCTGCTTGTAAGCTTCGACATAGAATCCTTTTTCATACAGTCCCAATAAAGGATACATTGAACATATAAAGGCTTCATATGAAGTCCCCTTCGACCTCATCCGGCTAATAGAGCATTGCTTAACAATTTCTCCTATAACAATCAATTTTATGAATAAACTTCATGGGTTTTCCTATTTCTCCTGTAATTGCCAACATCTTCATGGAGCATTTTGAGAAAGAGGCCCTCAGCAAAACTAAAAAAAACCAGAAATTTGATTCCGTTGTGTAGACAATACACCACTCTACAAGTAGCGTAATATATAAAAGAGAATCCGAAGGAACAGCTCAGTATCAAGCTGCTCTTTGCCCTGATGAAGTGAACTGCAAGGTTCACGAAATGTTGGCATTCTAAGAATGGATTTGGACACAGAAGAAACCCATAATCTTTATATAGAAAGGACCGATGGAAGTCTCAAGAATACAATCAGTATTATTTATATTTTTTCATATACTTACTATTGTGTAATTTAAATTTAATTAGTAATTTAAAATAAAAAATTTAATTAAAAATAAAAAAATTTATTCGTTCATATACTTATTCTGTTTTGCTCTATTGTCGTTTACACTAATTGCTCAGTCGCAAAAGATGTACAAACGTATACAAATGTGCGCCAGGAAGTTGACTATTAATAGTGGAATCAATTAGCAATAGCTTTAGCATTGTCTAAACTCTGTTATAGGGACTTTAGCGGAAGGATTACATAGTGTGCTCAGTTTGGCTAACCACGCCACTATCTTTGCTCCGTGTCGTTTCTAAGCGCAGTCTACTAACCGTAAAACGCGAAACATAGAGCGGTATTTTTATATTTTTATAATCCGTTTTTATTTTGAAGTCATCTTAAATGTGTCTTAAGACAGTCTTAATACAGTCCTTGGATTGACTTATGACATTTTAAGATTGACTTAAAACACTCTTAACTGTAAGAATCGATTATGAATATCGATCTGTTTCACGTCATGAAATTGATAATCAATCTTTCCTAATGCAAGAAAAGATTCAATATCAACTTCTTATAAGGCCGGTTCATAATCGATTCTTATGTCAAGACCGTTTTAAGTAATGTCTTAAAAACACTAATGCAGCCCTCTGATTGGTTCATGATGTCTTGAAACCATTTAAGATAGTCTTAAATATAAGATCTTACTATGAATACCAGTCTGAATTAGTCTAATCGAGATGTCACTTTCGTTCCATGATTGTGGCGTTGTAAACGTTAATTGCGGCGTTCGATCATTCTTTTTCTAGATTTCTTTTCTCTCTCTCTCTCTCTCTCTCTCTCTCTCTCTCTCTCTCTCTATGATGTCATGGCGTTCTGCGTACCTTTTGTAAACCTCAGCAATAGATTTTAAGTTAGTGTTCGATAAGATTAATCATCACTTTATGTTCGATTACTGTTCAAGTCATTAGATAATTGCTCGCGCCGTCAGATAAACGCTTATATTGTAGATTTTTTTAGTTTCTTGTATACTAACTTTGTGCAATATCCAAATTGTTGTAACGCACGCAATTACGTTTCTCTTTCGATCTGTACATTCCAAATATTCATTTGAGTTTATATTAAACCGCCTTATGGCTTGAGAGTTAGAAACAATGAGTAACATTTCTTTGTGAACTTAATGATTTCCCACCAATCTTCCTTCGTCATTAGTTTACCATCGCCGGCGCCCAGACGCTCGGTACCACATTGAGCACAGCTGCTAAGGTAGCCACTCGACATCGTTCTTGCAGTTTACATAGTAGATCATACCAATTTACATGAAGAATGCTGCATTCTTCATGCAGTAGTTTTAATGACATATTATTGTCAGAGCATATTGTCAAAAATGTAATGTCTTTTTTTTAGGTTATGTATTCGGTTGTGTGTGCATAAGCGTAAAAGAGGAATTTTGCGATTCGTTGCCTATCAAGCACCACTAATATCAATTCAGAAACCTGATTTTGACCACACTTTTTAAAGGCTAGTTCTCAGTATTCTGTTCTCTATCTTTCATGCAAATTATCGGCCTAGTTTACATTGTGCACTTGATACTATTTAGTATTTGAGTACTAATTAATAACTTTCTATTGAATGATCTTAATTTCGGTGATACGTGTAATACATATTTACGATATGTGTATTTAATTAATTATTTTGATGCATATTGTACTAATTTAATACATCATTCTTTGAATATATCGCTGAAATTAAAATAATTTAGAAAGTTACTAGTAAAATCTACTATATGAATCAAGTGCACGATGTAAACTAGGCAATTGAGACGTATCCCTTAGTCATAAATCTGCATAATTATGATTACTTTATGACTAATGCATGATCTACAATGGGCAGTAAAAATAATTGATTAAGGAGTAGGCGTAGAAATCGACCGATCATAGTCGATTATTTTTCTCACATTCAACTATGATTGGTCGATTTCTACGCCTACTCCATAATTCACTATTGCTACTACCCATTGTATGTAATGCATAAGGAAAGGACATTGCGTCTCAATAATTTGCGATTCTGGAGAAAATGCAAACAAAAGAAATATGTGTCTTGACGATATTTTTTGAAAAATTCTTTTTTTGTGCAACTGATGACACTGAATACGAAACATGCGGTTGACATCGATGTAACATAGCTGGAATGAGCTCAAGTAGATTGGGACGTTTCTAAACTGATTTAATGATGGTCTTTTTGCTGAAGTATCGAAAACGGTTCTAATCTTAGTCGTATTTCCTTCTTTAACAATACACCCATAAGGCGGACAATAGCCTTTATTTCCAAACTCATTTTCTGGTACTCTCTCATAATGCTTTCAGAAAGCCAATCATTAAAGACTTTACTTTCGTAATTTTCATATAAATTCTCTTGACGTAGTTTCTTCGTATTTGATTTTAATCTGTTCTCAGCTACTTCTCTGTTATCCTACACCAGATGATTCGTTTTCCAAGGAAATAGAACCTTATAGCATCCTTCATCGTTACTCTTAGTCTAGTTGTGCCTCGAAACAAGGTTTTGATTTGACGTGTTTCCTTAGTTTCGTTTCCTATAGGATCTATAATTCTCAGAGTATCTAATTTCTATAGATCTGACACTTCGGTATTTTCTTTCATCATGGATACAATCATTAAAGTCGTATCTTCCTTGCTATTGTCAATTAAATTTTTGCCCATTAAAGTCCAACCAAGTTTCGTCTCAATAGCTGTTACATTGTCGTCTGAAGGATCTTCCCGGTGAACAACCTGCCAGCAACGTCTGCTCCTATTATTATAATACTGTGATAATTTCGTCATTATTCTTCCTCATTATCGGACAGTTGCACTTTATTCTTTCTAAGTGCATCCTTCTACGGCTTACAGTTTGATTTGGGAGTGCTGTGACATATAATTTCTTGTTGAAAAGCGATAAAATCGCACTTGTACGAACCATCGAGGTAATCCAAATAAATCCGATGTGCTTGATAATTCTGGCTCCTCCGAACAACAGATGTGCATGGTTTGTTCTTCTACAATATGATCTTATAATCTAATTCTTTTATTGCTCGGTTCAAAATATAAGACTTGTTGAGAATCAATGTCAATAACAGCTCGTACGTTTACCATTCCTGTGAAATCTCGTAATTTAATTTTTAGCAACGGTAAAAATACTTTAGCATTCAAAAATACATTAGCAAGACCAATACTTACTTCGTTAAAGTACTGACTCACTTGATTCTTTGTGTTTTTGTCCGATTTTCCATCACTGTTGACTAGATTCTTCTGCATAACAATAGATAATCTCTTTTCTACACCAAGGGTTTTTTTCTTTACTACGACATTTATTTTGTATAATTGTGTTTGTATAACTATTCGTAGACATTTAAAACAACATTTAAAATAAGCGTGTTTTAAAAAAACACGCTTATTCTTGATTAGAGAGACTCGCTCCATATTCCTAGCTTTTCCGCAATGTAGACTGTCATGATGTTCTTCGCAGAACAAACATTTCGGTAGGTTTGTTTCCTTCATTGTTAACAATCCGGCTGCTGTGATGATATTCTCGATCACTTTTTGCTTTCTTCTTATTCTTCGCCGTTAGTTGTTTCGAAGCATGTGACCATATGAATACGTTCCTCGCTCTCCATCTTTTTCCCTAAAAATGCCATTAAGTGCATAAGACAATCTTTAGCAATAATATTCGTGGCCGAAACATCCATTATAGCCATTGCCCGTTGCCAGGTCCGCAAAATTTCTTCTGGCAACGAGGATTCGACTAATGAGAACAACATGAGCGCGCACATATCTGTTGTTATGCCTAATGACTCGAGCGCTAGCAAATGTGTCTCTAACGTATCGTAGATGGAAATCAGAGATATTTTTGCTCTTATTCAAAACTAATTTTAAATGTTCTCGCATATAAAATTTTATGAGCAAGTTTTTTTATCAAAACGAGATTTAAGACTATCGTAATTATTCTCCTAATTATTCGTGGTGGGGGGGGGGAGGGGGAAACTATTAACTACCTTGTATGCGAGCGAATCTTTGATTGTAGATTGCAAAAGATAGTGAAATTTGTCTTCTCTCGACATGTCGCGTCTTCGTGAATCTTTTGGAATATGCTCTAGAATGAGAGCCAGTTTTTAATTTCGCTTCTAAATTTCCTTCTTAGGAAGCTTTAGCGAATACTTTTCTGAGAAGTTACTATCGCCGATTGGCGAGTCGATATTTGCGTCGACTTTATTTTCATGAGATTAGCTCGATCTTTATCTGGTGATATTTGATTGCATATTCATCTGCGGTTCCTTCGTAAGAGTCTCCTCTTGTTCATCGGCGTTGAACATTTCATCTTGTATTTTGTGACTTAATTCGCCAAATTCAATTGCTCTCGAATAAATACAAACTGTGTTTGTAACCTGTTAGATTCGGTTCTGTTTCTCAGCTTGAAAAGTGTTATATGGCTTCGTAAACGACGAGCTGCGTATAACTTTCTGTGATGATTTCAGCTTATCCTTCGTAATCGACAATATAATCTCTCATGGTCGTCTCTCTTTGAAAACGGTTAGCAATGATATACGGTCGCCAGAATATTGTCACTAGAGTATGAGGGCCGTGAAATTGTCACACGAGGATAAAAACTGGAAATTAATTTTAATATTGAAGGTTTTACATTTAGTGAACTTGCTCGGATCGTTACAAAAAGAAGCGCGTACGCGAGCGAGAGCAAGCGTCTTGTATGCCCCCCTTGAGAGCGCGCACTTCATGCGCGGAGGAGAAAATAGAGCCTTCTCAGTATTTAGTTGATTCTTTGGTAGAAAGAGGAAAAAAGGAAGAAAAAAAAAAGGAATTGCTTTTCGAATAAGTAGAATATTATCGGAAAAAAATTATAAACCAGCATTTCTTTTCACAAAAATTTCGAAAGGCTACCAGAAAAGAAATGCGTATGTTTGGGATTCGAGACTTGCGAAAAAAATATGCGAAAAAAAATTGAATAGTTGCAAAAAGCACGTTTTTCGCTTATAAAACGAAAGATATTGATTGTATGAAAAAAAATTCAATATAAAAAATGTAGGTATTCAAAATATCTACAAAATAAGACGTGGAGCACATCCATTTAAAATGGATCTATTAATTCAGTAGAAAAAAAAAAATAAAAAACACCAAAAAAGGCTTTTTTTTCGTTTTTTGTTCATTGAGATTTAAACGCAAAGTTTCGAAATTCTCGTAAAATGTAGCTCTCATAATAAACAACTTCAGCCCTGGACAAGTCTGAAATGTTCATTAGTTTTTATAAAAAGCCATTTGTTCACTAAAAACCTGTCTACTAAGAAAACTTAATTTCTTCATCTTTGAGCGGTCGCATAGCAATTTATAGGAGTGATCTTTTTTCTTCAAGAATTGCATTATCACGTACATTTAATAACAAAATGATTTTTTGCAGTTAAACTATTATAAAATAATTTTAAAAAGTGGGTATCTTTCTTTGTATAAAAAAATAAAATAATTTCGTTAATATACATTATATCAAATAATGTGTGAAGCATTCGAAATCTCACATTTTTCTACGAATTTAAAAAAAAGATTATCCTCCGATTATTAGGAACCGAGATAATAATTTTTTTTGTTAACAAATCTGTGACTCTAATTTAAGATTAAGAGTTCCGTCTGGTCCCAATTTATCAAGGAAGAATTGAATTTGCTGTTAAAAAAATCTCGAATCGTAACCATGAAATTAAAAAAAAAATTTGTTTCTTGAATTTTTATTTTTTCGGTTTATTAATAAAAAATTACATTTGAGTATTGAGTGCATGTCTGATTAGAAAATTAAATGTACAGAATTATTAGTACAAAATTGTTTTTATGAATTTAGTGCAAATATAAATATTACATAAACAAATAATAAATAATTTGTCAAACGTTAATGTAACTGTTGAATATAGTTGCAAAATATATTTTTCATGTAACACTAATTTACTTTTATATTTGTGAAAGTTAGTGTTATATCTTTAACGCTAACATTTGACAAATTATTTATTAATTATTTGTTTGTCATATGTCATATTTGCATCTGCACTTAAATTCACAAAAACAATTTTGTTCTGATAATTCCGTTTAATTGTCAAATTTTTTACAGCATATTAAATAAAGAAACACAGCTAATGTGACTTAAATTTGTTAATCAGACATGTTAATCAGATACTTCATATTCAAACGTGATGTTTTTAGTAATAAAAAATAAACTGAAAAAATAAAAATTCAAGAAACAAAAAATTAAAAATTTCATGGTTACAATTACTTTGCGAAACATTTGATTAAACTATTTGTTTATATCTCGTCGAGCTACTCCAGATTAAAAAATCAGATTTCCACGTCAATTTATTATTGAGAAAATGTACATTTAGCAAATTTTAATTCACGAAATCAAATACGCGAATCACTGAGCGGCCCGATCTTCTCCACTTGACTGTGCGCCAGCTTCCCTCATTCCGCCTGACGTGCTGCCACGCTCGCGTTTTTCAACTTTTCATTTTAAACAAACTTTTCCGGCAGTAATTCGAGAATTTTTTAACAGTAAATTCAATTCTTCTTTGACAAATTGATGCCAGACGAAACTCTTAATCGAAAATCTTAAAAATTAGAATCACACAGTGATTTAAAAAAAAAAATTGTTATCTCGGCTCCTAATAATCGAATAATCTTTTTTTTTATATTCGTAGAAAGATGTCGAACAGATGTGCTTCACACAATTAATTAATATGATGCAAATTAACAGAATTATTTTCATCTTTTTATACTTTTTATTTATATTATGGAAAAAGATACTCACCTTTTTAAAGTCATTTTATAATAGTTTAACTGCAAAAAATCATGCAAAAAATCATCATTTGTTATTAAGTGTACGTGATAGTGCAATTCTTGAAGAAAAAATTAAGTTTTCTGCAGATAGGTTTTTAATGAACAAATGGCTTTTTGCAAAAATGAAGGCTTGGTCAGGGCTAGATTAATTCGTTATTACAAGGGCTATTTTACGAGAATTTCAAAGCTTTGCGTTTAAATTTCAATGAACAGAGAACGAGTGAAAAAAAAGCCTTTTTCGGTGTTTTTTATTTTTTTTCTACTGAACTAATAAATGGATTTTAATGACTCATTTTGTAGTTATTTTAAATATTTATATTTTTTATACCGATTTTTTTTTCATACGATCAATATCTTTCGTTTTATAAGCGAAAAATGTGCTTTTGCAACTATTCGATTTTTTGTTTGCATATTTTCTTCACAAGTTTCAAACATACGCATTTCTTTTCTGATTTCAAGACTTTCGAGACTTTTGTAAAAAGAAGTGCTGGTTTATAATTTTTTTCCGGTAAAATTCTGCTTCTAGTGAACTATTCTTGCTCGTAAACTCGAGTTTATGAAGGAGGAATGTATTATATAACGCGCATGAAAAATCATAAACAATTAAATATCTCGTAAATTGTTGCGTTTTAACGTTGCGTTGATTATAGTATTCTGAATTAATGAGAGGGGTACACTATTACTACAATTTATTAAAACTTATATGTTATTTAGAATGCCCCCCGTCCTTTATTGATGCCGAGGGTCGCCGAGCGACTGAGATGCCGAAAAAACATTTTCGGTCGCTTGAAATAAGTGACTAATGTAAGAAGGAGCTCGCTGTCTCGTCACTCTCAGCTTGCCGCAGGCGAGCATACGGACATGAGCTCGTGCTTGTTTGTGTGTTAGAGAATCACACCACGATAAATAGCCGAAATAGGCGTGGAAAAATGACGTTTTGACAATGAAATTTATGTTGCGTGCCATTTCGTTATTATTTGCTTAATTGTGAAAATATGACTTGTCTCGTACTTATCGAAGCCGTAATTATCGAAAACTAAAGTTATCTTGGAATTTTATATGTAAAAGTGTATATTTTTATTCGTTTCAACTGTCGGATCGTATGTTTCTGTTCGAATATAGGCTCATTTTACGTGCCTTTTACGACCATTTATTGACAATCAAGGGACAGAAAGGGCAGTTTTCATCGATTTTTACAAGTGTTTTAAAGTGATCATTTCGTTTCATCTAAATTGTTTTTATTTAAAAATGGCATGCAATATAAATTAACGTATCATTCTGATGTCACGATTCCAACATGGCCGCCGCGACTAGTCAGGAGCCTTGATTGTAATTTTTAATTATAATTAAATTATAATATTGTAATAAAAAAAATTTGAGAGATTAATAATAATAGATTTTGTATAAGTGTTCGTGTACATCGGATCATTGGAACATCTACCTATTTTGACATCGCAAATATTTGAATACTTAATGCATATAAATATTTATAAAACTATATTTATGTAATTGAGTATTATGAAAATTTAGATATAAATAAAAGAGAAAGTAATTTAGAAATTATAATAATATCCAAGAATTTTATTAGAGAATATAATATTATACGCAATACTATTATTTTTTAAGTATAATAGTAGATTTTATACGAATTTTTAACATTAATTATTAACAATTAATCTACATATTAAAGTTATGAAGTATGTTAATTTTTTGTTTGTCCAAATTTATCATTTTCTAGTCTTTTTTACTGTTGTCAAATAACAATTTTATAATAATATAATGTATCTCAAACTGCACAATCCATAAAAAAATAATGAAATAACAAAAAAAGGTTAATTAAATAATTATCAATTATAATAGAAATTGAAATATCATACTGGGCGAAATATTCGTTCATGTCAGATGTCATTAGTTTTTAATACAAATAAAGAAAATCACTTATGGCGCGAAAAACATTCTGATAAATGACTGTGTGCATATTGTGATAATTTCCCAGCAAATAGTTGTTCCCAAATCATTGCCAAATTGATATTAAATTCCAACATAATTAAACCAGAGCTGTCCATAATAGGATGTAATGTAAATCATATCTGAAGAACATATTCTGAAATTAAATTGAAACCAGTATTAAAATAGATTTGATCATAGTACCAATATGACAGATTTATATCAAATATAGATCAGATCTGTAGTTAAATATGTTAACAGAATTGCGCCAACTACAGCTCAGATCTGTAGCTAGATATGCTAACAGAATGACATATACAAGCAATTCAATTTTATTGCTGAAATATTGTCGTGTGTATTTTAGAATGATATTAATAAATTATTAATTGACAATCATATTCTAAAATATACACAAAGTTATAAAATAGTCAAAAATTCAGAGATCTCATTCGAAAGAATTTGGGAATTTCCAGAGGATTCTTCAACTTGATTTACGTACATCTTATATACTCTTGGCATGATTCTGTAATTTCAAAACGATATTTATTGGTGTCGTTAACTAGCGACGTTTGTCGTGCGACCGACATGAATCAAGGCTATTCTAGAAATTACACACACCGATACTAATCATTGCAAGCAACATTCATCGATACAGCTTTAATGATATTTATCGATAATGTACAGACAGATCAAAATAAAAAAAAAAATTATTTCAGTCAATAGCATTACAGCTCTCAAAGAAATGTAGGCAGTTTTAAGACGTTTAGTATACATTCATGTATATGTTCTTTCCATGGTTTTTTTTCTGCGGTTTGCTTCATTTTGTGGGTTTATTATATTGTAATTTTTTCAGATATTAATATTAAAGGTTAAAACATTTGTATTTAGTGAGTTATTTATTTTTTTATATATAATAAATTCGCACATGATTTCTACTTGCATAACTCTCTTTAATATTGTGTTATTTAACATTATTTAATTATTCATTATTTAATTTGTATTTTTATACAAATATATAAGAAATAATATATCAATAACCTAAGGTATTGCAAAATATCAAATCTCTGAGGAAAATTTTACTTGATATAAAATACATTATGTGTGATAATGTATATATATTTCGAGTAAAATTTTTTAAAAGACATTTTGGAATATAGTGTTAAACAATATTAATGGTTCTTTTTCAAATATAAATTACAAATAAGGAAAATTAAATAATATATGATGCACGATATTATCTATATTATATTATATAAAC
>NW_017259186.1:194882-196657 GCF_001594045.1 Atta colombica
CAGGCCGTGTGCCATTGATCGAAACAAGTGATAGTCAGAGGGAGCAACATCTGGAGAATACGGCGGGTGGGGTAGGACTTCCCATTTCAACGTTTCTAAGTATGTCTTGACCACTTTCGCAACATGGAGTCAAGCATTATCATGCTGCAAAATCACTTTATCATGTCTCTCGTTGTATTGCGGCCATTTATCTTTCAATACTCGGCTCAAACGCATCAATTGCGTTTGATACCGATCGCCTGTGATTGTTTCAGTCGGTTTTAACAGTTCATAATACACTACGCCGAGCTGGTCCCACCAAATACAGAACATGACCTTGGACGTCAAAATCACCGTTCTTGAAGCGTTGAAACCACTCACGACGCGTTCTTTCACTAATAGCACTCTCACCATAAGTATTTGAGCGTTCGATGAGCCTCAGCCGCAGATTTCTTCATATTGAAGCAAAAAATTAAAACCTCCCGCAAATGACGAGAATTTGGCTCGTAAACTGACATTTTCAATCGAGAATAACTTTATTATGCTGACACAAATCGACTAATGTTTCTATGGGGTTATGTTGATAGATGCCCAAGTTTATTGTATGACGTCTATGATCTATTTATTTCGACCACCACTTACCGCTAAAGCCATCTATAGGAAAACGGCGGAAGCAAAGTTGTACACCTAATATGTACCTTCAATGTACTTAATAGGTTATAGCGATTTTTACTATTTTAGTTGTCGTTAGTAAGTCCAAGGCTGTGTTCGCTTTGACGCTCACAGACGCTTGTGAGCATCAATTGTCCTTGTTTAATATTTAATAAACATCAAGAATGAAATGACGCTTGAAACATTGTGAGTGCCAAAACAGCCCAAATGTGTCGATACGACATTTTCATCATCGACTAATCAGGGAGGATCACGTTAGAGTTAACGACTATTATCGTGAATTAACGAATATTGTTTCATATTTGTTGGTAGCAGCTGTTGCATAGAGCTCTAAATAAACATGCACGTCAATACGAAATCGTAGTCAAATCAATCGTTCACACGCACGCATACATGTGTATACATGACATAATACATGACATACGGATGTCGTGAGAATCGGTATTTCAAGAAGAAGAAAACGTCCCAAATTAGAGTGATGATCGGCGCATATGATCGTTAATTCGCTTGTGATTGTCTGAAACGCCGCCGCCGCTAACCGTGGTCTCCATGTTTTCGGAAACACCAATCAGAAGAATGATCGAGGACCCGTGGGGGGTCGTGATGGCATGGAGATACTCTTTCGATCACGAACCGAGCAAGATCGTATGCGGATCGTATACGAATTCGGAGTGAAGCTAGTCCCAGAACGTTTTGCATGTGTGATCGTGACTCAGGATTTCCCTTAGACGTCGTCGCGAATATAATCCGGCCACGGGTTTACGTAGTGACTTAGGGTGACTCGACAGCATGTTGTCCCCAGGTATTGTCCGAAGGGCGATCCAGGGATTCGAGTTTCCCTAGGCGAAATCGCCGTCTTAAATACGCAGTAACAAGCCACAGAGACAGCAAAATGTATTTTTTAAACGTTTTGTGCTTGATATGTGATTTGTACTTGAAGAATTAATATTGTTTAGGGTTACATTCCAAGGTGTTCTTTAAAAAATTTTATTCGGAATATGTTAACTATATATTACGACACGCATTTTATATAGTAAAATTTTCAGAGATGATGTTTTACAATGTAACTTACGTAAGTAAGGTCGTTTGATATATTATTTCTTATATTATATTTATATAAATAT
>NW_017259186.1:196837-202531 GCF_001594045.1 Atta colombica
ATATATATATATATATATTTTGTATTGGGTCGTTCGGAAAGTTCGTGCCGATTAAAATTTAAATTTTAGTATTTAGTATTATACATTAATTAAATTAAAATTTTCTGCGTTTCAATTTTCCTTCAACATCGACATGAACTTTCCGGACGACCCAAATATATGGATGGTATACTAAACATCGTAAAACTACTTATATTTCTTTTAACGTAATGCTACTGGCTGAAATAAATCAACATCCAAATATCCATTTCACTAGACATTTTTTCACTAGACAGAAAAAAACGGAAAACTCCCCTTCCTAGATGTTCTCTCTAAAAAAGCTGATGGTACCTTAGGCCATCAAGTATAGAAGACCAATACACACATACAGATAGATATCTACATGCCGAGTCACACCATCATTCAACACAAAAACAGTCTACAATCAATTCACTTGTTGTAGAGCTTTCACCATCTCTGACAAAAAACATCTACAGACAGAATTCAATCACTTAAAAACAGTCTTACAGAAAAACGGACAAAAAGACATAATCAAAACAATCAATAAACAGGCAAAACAACGGTCTCTGACATACAATCAGACGAGAGGATCCTATCTATTCTCCCATATGTCAAAGGAACAACAGATTGGATTGACAGGATATTTAACAAACATAATATCCGAACTATCTTTAAACCACCCAAAAAGATAGGATAAATCTTAAGAAATCCTAAAGATCAAAGACCTCCCTTCAGCTCCGCAGGAGTGTACAAAATACCTTCCTGCGGGCAAGTATATGCAGAAACTGGAAGAAATTGGGGTCAACCTATGGATAAAAGAACACTAACATCAGATTAAAACACATAAATCAGCACTATCAGAACACAATATCGAAATAAGACATCAAATAGTGTTTGACAAAATGACCACAACAATCAACATTATACTTTCCAAGAAAATATAGAGAAGCCATAGAGATACAAAAACACTCTAAAAATCTAAATAGAGATAATGGCTACAACATAAATAAAATATGGAAAACTATTCTCCCGGTTAATGAGAATTGACCGATTCCCCCCCTCCCACCCACAATTCTCTTCTTTCCTTCCATCACCCCAACAAGTAGCGTAATATATAAAAGGAGAATGATTCGGAGAAACAGCTCAATATCAGGTTGCTCCTCGCCCTGATGAAGTGAACTGCAAGGTTCACGAAACGTTGGCATTCCAAGAATGGATCTGGACACGGAAGAAATCCGCGAAATGCATAATCTTTAGGCTGAAATAAATTTTTCTTTACATTTTAATTTGTCTGTACATTATCGATAAATATCGTTAAAGCTGTATCGATAAACGTGACTTGTAATGATCAGTGTCGGTGTGATTTCTAGAAGCCTTGATTCATCCCTGTCAGTCGCGTTAGCGACAAACGTCACTAGTTAGCGACAAATATCATTAAAAGTTATAGAATCGCGCCTCAGATTGTCCTATCATTGGCTATTAACGATAGCGACAATTACTATTAAGACGTTTAGAAAATCTCACATAGTAGATGTTTTCTTTTTGATAAGCGAGTTCATCTCGTGATGGGATCGCATATGATAATAACAAATCTTGCTCAATTTTTGTCGACAATTTGCCATAAAGTTAGGTCAGCAAAGTTTGCTCAGCTTTTGTTTATCAACTTGCTGTTAAATTACTTGCAAACCTTGCTTAGCATTTGTCGACAATTTGATCTCATATTATCAGTAGATTTTGTTCTTTACTTGTCATAAATTTTTTGACAGCTTTTGATACAACAAAATTTGCATCAATTTGGTGCCTTTTTTCTTCAAAATTTGCAGCAAGATTTTAGAAGATTTGTTTTCGATAGGATTTGGTTATTTTGCCTACTTCAGACTGGATGTAGTAAGCGTCAAGCAGCGGAGCAGCAACCAATCAGCAAAGCGATATTTACAGTGGCGTAAAAATTCATTCATTGGTTCATTGGTTGGTTGTTACTCCGCTGCTTTACGTTGCTGCGTCCAGTCTGAATTAGGCATATCTGAGAGCATATTTTGTGAAAGTTTGTTAACAGCTACTGACAATAAAAGTATGTTTCCTATTTGCAGCAAATCGGTATATTCTGTTGTCAACATTTGCGATTGTAGAGAAGGTTAAGAGTTAACACATGTTTATGAATTATTGAGTAACAAAGATAATCCTTATATCAGTATTAATATAATGTTTAAGGCAAGGGGAATCCTGTTTTACTAATAAAATGTAATTAATTTTTAATCCTCCAATCTCTTAATTGCATTTATAGATTTAAAATTAAAAATCTTTTTACACAATTAAAGACAAAGTGCGCAGACAACAATTTCATATATAAAAAACAAGAAATTAAAAAAATTATAATTTTATCAGCAAATTATAGTTTCTGTAGTTGACTCCTGATAACATGTGTTGCGTATAAGAAGAGATTTAGATCTTATATGCTTGTATGTTTTAAATAAACTTAGATCACTAGAGATAAAAATAATACTATATTTGTACAAATGAGCTAGGGGTCTTATAAAAAGACAGGAGAATTTAAAAATTTCATTTGTATACAAATATTAGTATACAAATGAAATAGTTTACAAATGAAATTTTTAAATTTTCAATGAACAAAATCGATGCGAAGAATAAAACAGAATACTAATTGTATTTAGTAATAGATACTGGATGCAAAAAGTTGCAATATATTATTTTAATACTTTTTTAAATGTTTTATTAATGCTTTGTAAGCGCTGTGAGCTTAGGAAATATTATCGACATCAATCAAGTTCGGCCATTTCCTTCAGCATTTTCTTAATATAAAGATATCTAAATGCATAATGTATAAAAGATACTAATACTGTATTTACAATTATAATATGCATGTATATATACATAGTTAGTATATATTATAAGTAATATTTTAAAGGTTTCAAGAGGCGATTAAATTAAGACAAAAATATGACGATATATCCGAAATGATGTCCGAAAATATAATATGTCCAAACATATATATGTTTATTCATCAAAATAGATGGAAGTGGCTTTCAAAATTTTTGGAAAAAACGAAATTTTTTCTTCAACTTTGGCATTTTGTATTCTTGAAATTAAGCCGTCTCAGATATATAGTCATATGGAAGATTTAATATAATGATTGTGAGGAACTATGCCTTAAAAACTTTTAGAGTACTTAATTATTACTCTGTATGTACAATACATACATACATACATACGCACGCGCTCACACATAATTTACTCAAACTTTGTCCAATTATTTTGTGATTTAATGATAGGTACATCCAATGTTAAACTGAATGTGTCCATTGCATCATTAATACTGTTGTCACTTTGATTACAAGCAGCAGTGTTTATTGTGAATGAATTATCACTATTAGATAAGCTAAATTTATTAAAATCTATACCGTACGCTTGTAATAAATCCGTATCACCCACATTATCGGAAGTCTTTGGCTTGTCAGTTTTGTGCGATGGTTGTTGAAAATAAGGATACAAGGGGTTACTAAGACCTTCGCCCATTTCAGGTAAATGTAATGATTGACTCATCTGTTTTGTGCTCGAAAATTCGGAAGATTTAGATAGAAGCGGATCAAAATCGTCATTGCTGTTTATTGAATCTAATCGTATTAAATCTGGGACGTCAGAAGAATCCTGTAAAAAGAAACACGCATTAATTATTCCAGTTTTATTAATTAATTGTAACAATAATATGCAAGAGAATAACATGAATTTTCAATTTGTAATATTAAATATTATTTTTAAATTTTTGTCATATGTTTTTGTACTCATTTAGTGGAAACAGGGATCGTTAGTATTCGATGAGTTTTTTAATAGATTAAGGATGTTTTATATATATTTTCAAAATGATAACAAAATTATAAAAAAAATACAGATTTAAATCATATTTAAAAATAATGACAAATTTGATGACAAATTTGATTTACTACCTGGATCATAAATTATTTTAAGGGGGAAAGGTTTAGAGTTGGAGCTGACATATACATATATATTCTGAATACTTTAACGAATAAAATCAGCCACGAAAATTTACAAAATATGAATAACTGAGGACCACATTGAATTTAAAAGCGATTACACGATTTGTGTACTATTCCGTGCCACGATAACTCAAAAACAGCTGCAGATATCGACTTCAACATTTTTTTTTAAAGTAAAGATAACAAAATTTTCCATAAACTAAACTTACTTTTGCAGATAAAAATTTATTTTTTAAATCCGTTTCAATAATAAATAACATGAATTTTTCGACATTTCTTAATTTTTAACCGTCATTTTTATAATTTTCAGATTTTAGGTTCAATTTATAGATTAGAATTTTACCAATAAAATGGTATCAAGAAAATTGAAAAATTCCAATTCGTTTACGCGAAATCATGGCAAGAATGTAGCAGTGCGCAAATCGCATAGTCGCCTTTAAATATGAGTACCAATATTGCCCTCAATTATTCTTTGTGGATTTTCGTGAATGATTTTATTCGTTAAGAAAGCATTCAACAAAACATGCTAAAAAGAAAATTTATGTATGTTTATTCATTTACCCATGACATTCAAATTTTACATAATTTTCAATCGTCCAACTTTTCCATCATCCTTAATAAATAGGCAATATTTTTTTAATCTGTGATCTAATAAAAATGTATGGAAATGTATTATAAAATAAAAAAGCTCAATTTTTTAATATAACTAAATAATATTCAAGATTATTTTTATGTATAAAGTTACATTGCATGAACTATGTTCTAAAAAATAACTAATTTCATTTTAAGGACGCAAATTATCAGGAATTGGAAAATTACTATCGAATAAAAAAATAACAAGTTACCATTACTAATTACCGATTTTTAAAAGTAATTCATTATAGTTACCGTTACTTGAGAAAGTAACTTTTCATTACTTTTCCGTTATTTTTTTAAAATCAATGACCAATCACAGCGGATAGTGCCTAGGGACTTTCTAGTCTCGAGCGCTATGGCTTGTGTCCAGTCAAACCATATTCAATCGTATGCAAAGTAATGATAAAAGTAACTGTAAAATTCGTTATTACAAAAAAAATGTAATTACATTATGTTACCAAAAAAAGTAATGTAGTTACCAATAAAGTTATCAAAAAAGTAACTTGTAACTGAAAAACTTCGTTACAAGTAACTTCCATTCTTTGTTTATTATGTAACTTCACAATTGATAGTTCAAAGTTGTAGAAAAAGAAAATGAGAACGATTTCGTTAACAATTGTTTGTTCTGCGTCGATTTCAAAATAGAAAATCGAAAAAAACATTTTTATATTTTGCTGTATTACTTCTAAAAAAGAAGGAATGCTGTGCAAGTTCATAAAAAAAAAAGTTATGTGATGTGTACTGTGAAGATATCCTAAAATTACGGTATTGTTAGAACTGGTCTGCTAAATTTCGGTTTGGCGATTTTGATGTTAAAGATGCACTACACTCAGAAAGTCCAATAGAAGATGAGACTATAAAATAAATTGATCAAATTCAATTACACAAAAGATTGCTGACAATCTTAAAATGATAAAATCGAACGTTGGAAAAACCATTTAAAATAACTTGAATACATTAATAATTTTTAAAAATGCAATTATTTTTTGGCCAATCCAATAAATAAAAATGTAATTTTCATATATATTTTATATATGTATATATA